>NW_027182868.1:82500-85000 GCF_041146395.1 Eulemur rufifrons | reverse complement strand
CGGGCTGGGATTGTACCCGGCAAACCACTCTATCATACCCTGGGTATGGGCCCGTGGGTTTCATGCAGGACACAGTGGTAGAGCCTCCTTTCACGCATGGCATGGGAGGATTGCAGGCTTTCTAAACTCTAAGAAAGCAAGAAGTCTGAGAATTAGATTTAGGGTTAGG
Organism: Eulemur rufifrons; assembly: GCF_041146395.1. NCBI lineage: Eukaryota > Metazoa > Chordata > Mammalia > Primates > Lemuridae > Eulemur > Eulemur rufifrons. The sequence continues at coordinate 84,831 of NW_027182868.1, read as the reverse complement.
ATTATGGTTAGGATTAAGGATGAAGTTTAGTGTTAGGGTGAGGGCTTAGGGTTAAGGATTAGGGTTAGGGTTAAAGGTTACTCTTAGGTTTAACGGTTACACTTTGGTTTAGGGTTGAGGTTTACGGTTAGGGTTTAGATGAGGGGTTAGTGTTTGGTAGAAGGTTAGGGTTAAGTGTTAGGTTTAGGGTTGAAGATTAGGATTAGGGTTAGGATTAAAGGTTAGCGTGAGAGTTAACGCTTAGGGTTAAGGTTAAGAGTTAGGGTTTAGGGTTAGGTTTAGGGTTAGGGTTAGGGTTAGTTTTAGGGTTAGAGTTATGTGCTATGGTTTGTGTTAGAGGTTAGGGTTAGGTTTACTGGTCACGGTTGGGGTTACGTTTAGGGGGTAGCATTAGGGTTAGGGTTAGGTTTAAGGGATAGGATTAGGGATAAGTGTTGGGCTTAGGGTTAGGGTTTAGTGTTAGGGTTAGCAGTAAGGATTAGGGTTAGGGTCAAGGTTAAATGCTTGGGTGCGGGTAATGGTTAGGGTCAGGGTTAAGGTTCACGGATAGGGTTAGTGTTAAGGGTTACGGGTAGGTTTAGGGTTCAGGGTTAGAGTTAGCATTAGGGCTTAAGGTTAGGATTAGGAGGTAGGTTCGATTTAGGGTTAGATCTAGGCGTTAGGGTAAGGGCTAGCGTTAGGGTTAAGAGATAGGGTTAGGTATAATGCTTAGGATTAGGGTTAGGGTTTGGGGTTAAAGTAAGTGTTAGGGGTTAGGTTTAAGGATCAAAGGTTAGGGTTATTTTTAGCTGTAGTGTTAGGGTTAGGGATAAGGGATCCCATTAGCATTAAGGGTCTTCCTTACTGTAGGGTTAAGGGTTAGGCTTAGAGTTAAAGGTTAAGGTTAGGGTCAGTGTTAAGATTTAGGGTGAGGGTTAACGGTTAGGGTAAAGGTTAAGCGTTAGGGTTAGGGATTAGTGATTAGGGTTTTTGGTTAGTGTTAGGGTTAGCGGTTAGGAGTTAGTGTTTTATGAAGGGGTATGGTTAGAATTAGGATTGGGTTTAGAGTTAGGGTGAGGTATAGGGGTTAGGTTTAGGGGTTAGTTTTAGGGTAAAAGGATAGGATTAGGGTTACGGGTTGGGCTTAGGTTTAGGGTTAAAGTTTACTGCTAGGGTTAGGGATAGGGTTCAGGGTTAGCTTTAGGGGTCTGGTTAGGGTCAGGTGTTAGGTTAGTGTCAGGGTTATGTCTAGTCGTGAGGCTAAGGTTTAGGGTTAGCTTTAAGAGCTAGGGTTAGGTTTAATGGTTAGGATTAGGATTAGGGTTAAGGGTTAGGGTAAGGCTTAGGGGTTAGGGTGAAGGGTTAGGGTCAATGGTTAGGGTTTTTGTTAGGCATAGCGTTGGGGTTAGAAGTAAGGGTTACTGTCAGTTTTAGGGTTGTAGGTAGGGTTACGGTTAGGGTTAGCGGTTTAGAATTAGCTTTAGGGATTAGGTGTCACAGTGATGACTAGGAGATAGGGTTAGAATTATGGGATAGTGGTTGTTCTCAGGAAATGGGATATGCATTAACGTTAGGATAAGAGATTAATGTTAGGCGCACGGTGAGGTTTACGTGTTAAGGGGAGAAATAGGAACAGGGTTGGGTGTTATGTTCAGGGTTAGGGTTATCTGTTAAAGGTATTGTTTATGCTTAGCGCACGGGCCCTGTCTGCATTGGGCGGGCGGAGGGAGTTTAGGGGGCTGGGATTGTACCCGGGAACCTACTCTTTCATACTCTGGGTATGGGCCCATGGGTTTCATGCAGGACGCAGTGGTAGAGCCTCCTTTCACGCATGGCATGGGAGGAGTGCAGGCTTTCTAAACTCTAAGAAAGCAAGAAGTCTGAAAATTAGATTTAGGGTTAGGATTATGGTTAGGGTTAAGGATGAAGTTTAGTGTTAGGGTGAGGGCTTAGGGTTAGGGATTAGGGTTAGGGTTAAAGGTTACCCTTAGGTTTAACGGTTACACTTTGGTTTAGGGTTGAGGTTTACGGTTAGGTTTAAGATGAGGGGTTAGGGTTTGGTACAGGGTTAGGGTTATGTGTTAGGTTTAGGGTTGAAGATTAGGATTAGGGTTAGGATTAAAGGTTAGCGTGAGAGTTAACGCTTAGGGTTAAGGTTAAGAGTTAGGGTTTAGGGTTAGGGTTAGGGTTAGTTTTAGAGTTAGAGTTATGTGCTATGGTTTGTGTTAGAGGTTAGGGTTAAGTTTACTGGTCACGGCTAGGGTTAGGTTTAGGGGGTAGCATTAGGGTTAGGCTTATGGTTAGGGTTAAGGGATAGGATTAGGGATAAGTGTTGGGCTTAGGGTTAGGGTT
>NW_027182868.1:62500-65000 GCF_041146395.1 Eulemur rufifrons | reverse complement strand
AGGGGTTAGGGTTAGGGTTAGGATTAGGGTCAGGGTTCGGGTTAGGGTTTAGGGTTAGGGGTTAGGGTTAGGGTTAGGGGTTAGGGTTAGGGTTAGGGTTGGGGTTAGGGGTTAGGGTTGGGGTTAGGGTTAGGCGTTGGGGTTAGGGTTAGGGGTTAGGGTTAGGGTTAGGGCTTAAGGTTACGGGTAGGGATAGGGGTAGGGATAGGGTTAGGGTTAGGGTTCGGGTTAGGGGTTATGGTTAGGGGTTAGGGTTAGGGTTAGTGTTGGGTTAGGGTTAGGGTTTATGGTTGGGGTTAGGGGTTAGGGTTAGGGTTAGGTTAGGGTTAGGGGTAGGGTTAGGGGTAGGGTTAAGCGTTAGGGTTATGGTTAGGGTTAGGGGTTATGGTTAGGGTTAGGGGTTAGGTTTAGGGGTTAGGGTTAGGGTTAGGGTTGGGTTGGGGTTAGGGTTATGGGTTGGGGTTAGGGTTAGGGTTGGGTTGTGGTTGAGGTTGGGGTTAGGGTTAGGGGTAGGGGTAGGGTAAGGGGTAGGGGTAGGGTTAGGGTTAGGGTTAGGGTAGGGGTTAGTGTTAGGGGTTAGGGGTTAGGGTTAGGGATAGGGTAGGGTAGGATAGGGTTATGGGTTAGGGTTAGGGGTTAGGGTTAGGGTTAGGGTTAGGTTTAGGTTAAGGTTAGGGGTAGGGTTAGGTTTAGGGTTAGGGTAGGGGTTAGTGTTAGGGTTAGGGGTTAGTGGTTAGGGTTAGGGGTAAGGTAGGGTAGGATAGGGTTAGGGTTAGGGTTGGGTTAGGGTTGGGGTTAGGGGTTAGGGCTAGGGATAGGGCTAGGAGTTAGGTTTAGTGTTAGGGGTTAGGGTTAGGGTTAGGGGTTAGGGTTAGGGCTAGGGCTAGGGCTAGGGTTAGTGTCAGGGTCAGGGTCAGGGGTCAGGGTCAGGGTCAGGGGTTAGGGTTATGGGTTAGGGTTAGGGTAGAGGTTAGGGGTTAGGGTTAGGGGTTAGAGATAGGGTTAGGGGTTAGGGTTCGGGTTAGGGGTTAGGGTTAGGGTAAGGGTAAGGGTAAGGGTTAGGGTAAGGGTAAGGGTTAGGGTTAGGGGTTAGGGTTAGGGTTAGGGGTTAGGGTTAGGGTTAGTGTTAGGGTTGGGTTAGGGTTAGGTTACGGTTAGGGTTAGGGGTTAGGGTAGGGTTAGGGTTAGGGGTTAGGGTTAGGGGTTAGGGTTAGGTGTTAGGGTTAGGTTTTGGGATTAGGGTTAGGGTTAGGGGTTAGGGTTAGGGTTAGGGGTTAGGGTTAGGGTTAGGGTTAGGGTCAGGGTTCGGGTTAGGGGTTAGGGTTAGGGGTTAGGGTTAGGGTTAGGGGTTAGGGTTAGGGTTAGGGGTTAGGGTTAGGGGTTAGGGTTAGGGTAGGGTTAGGGTTAGGGGTTAGGGTTAGGGGTTAGGGTTAAGGTTAGGTGTTAGTGTTAGGGTTAGGATTTGGGGTTAGGGTTAGGGTTAGGGGTTACGGTTAGGGTTAGGGGTTAGGGTTAGGGTTAGGGTCAGGTTTCGGCTTAGGGGTTAGGGTTAGGGGTTAGTGTTAGGGTTAGGGTCAGGGTCAGGGGTTAGGGTTAGGGTTAGGGGTTAGGGTTAGGGTTAGGAGTTAGGGGTTAGGGTTAGGGTCAGGGTCAGGGTCAGGGGTCAGGGTTAGGGTTAGGGGTTAGGGTTAGGGTAAGGGTAAGGGTTAGGGTATGGGTAAGGGTTAGGGGTTAGGGTTAGGGTTAGTGTTAGGGTTGGGTTAGGGTTAGGTTAGGGTTAGGGTAAGGGTTAGGGTTAAAGGTTACCCTTAGGTTTAACGGTTACACTTTGGTTTAGGGTTGAGGTTTACGGTTAGGGTTAAGATGAGGGGTTAGGGTTTGGTACAGGGTAAGGGTTATGTGTTAGGTTTAGGGTTTAAGATTAGGATTAGGGTTAGGATTAAAGGTTAGCGTGAGAGTTAACGCTTAGGGTTAAGGTTAAGTGTTAGGGTTTAGGGTTAGGTTTAGGGTTAGTTTTAGAGTTAGAGTTATGTGCTATGGTTTGTGTTAGAGGTTAGGGTTAGGTTTACTGGTCACGGCTAGGGTTAGGTTTAGGGGGAAGCATTAGGGTTAGGCTTATGGTTAGGGTTAAGGGATAGGATTAGGGATAAGTGTTGGGCTTAGGGTTAGGGTTTAGTGTTAGGGTTATCATTAAGGATTAGGGGTAGGGTCAGGGTTAAATGCTTGGTTGCGGGAAATGGTTAGGGTCAGGGTTAAGGTTGACGGAAAGGGTTAGTGTTAAGGGTTACGGGTAGGTTTAGGGTTCAGGGTTAGAGTTAGCATTAGGGCTTAAGGTTAGGATTAGGCGGTAGGTTAGATTTAGGGTTAGATCTAGGCGTTAGGGTAAGGGCTAGCGTTAGGGTTAAGAGATAGGGTTAGGTTTAATGCTTAGGATTAGGGTTAGGGTTTGGGGTTAAAGTAAGTGTTAGGGGTTAGGTTTCAGGATCAAAGGTTAGGGTTA
>NW_027182868.1:32500-47500 GCF_041146395.1 Eulemur rufifrons | reverse complement strand
AGAGTTAGGGTTTAGGGTTAGGGTTAGGTTTAGGGTTAGTTTTAGGGTTAGAGTTATGTGCTACGCTTTGTGTTAGAGGTTAGGGTTAGGTTTACTGGTCACGGTTAGGGTTACGTTTATGGGGTAGCATTAGGGTTAGGGTTAGGGTTAAGGGATAGGATTAGGGATAAGTGTTGGGCTTAGGGTTAGGGTTTAGTGTTAGTGTTAGCATTAAGGATTAGGGTTAGGGTCAGGGTTAAATGCTTGGGTGCGGGTAATGGTTAGGGTCAGGGTTAACGTTGACGGATAGGGTTAGTGTTAAGGGTTACGGGTAGGTTTAGAGTTCAGGGTTAGAGTTACCATTAGGGCTTAAGGTTAGGATTAGGCGGTAGGTTAGACTTAGGGTTAGATCTAGGCGTTAGGGTAGGGCTAGCGTTAGGGTTAAGAGATAGGGTTAGGTTTAATGCTTCGCATTAAGGTTAGGGTTTGGGGTTAAAGTAAGTGTTAGGGGTTAGGTTTAAGGATCCAAGGTTAGGGTTATTTTTAGCTGTAGTGTTAGGGTTAGGGATAAGGGATCCCATTAGCATTAAGGGTCTTCCTTACTGTAGGGTTAAGGGTTAGGCTTACAGTTAAAGGTTAAGCTTAGGGTCAGTGTTAAGATTTAGGGTGAGGGTTAACGGTTAGGGTAAAGGTTAAGCGTTAGGGTTAGGGATTAGTGATTAGGGATTTTGGTTAGTGTTAGGGTTAGCGGTTAGGAATAAGTGTTTTATGAAGGGGTATGGTTAGAATTAGGATTGGGGTTAGAGTTAGGGTGAGGTATAGAGGTTAGGTTTAGGGGTTAGTTTGGGGGTAAAAGGATAGGATTAGGGTTACGGGTTGGGCTTAGGTTTAGGGTTAAAGTTTACTGCTAGGGTTAGGGATAGGGTTCAGGCTTAGCTTTAGGGGTTCTGGTTAGTGTTAGGTGTTAGGTTAGTGTCAGGGTTAGGTCTAGTCGTGAGGGTAAGGTTTAGGGTTAGCTTTAAGAGCTAGGGTTAGGTTTAATGGTTAGGATTAGGATTAGGGTTAAGGGTTAGGGTAAGGCTTAGGGGTTAGGGTGAAGGGTTAGGTTCACGGGTTAGGGTTTTTGTTAGGCATAGCATTGGGGTTAGAAGTAAGGGTTACTGTCAGTGTTAGGGTTGTAGGTAGGGTTACGGTTAGGGTTAGCGGTTTAGAATTAGGGTTAGGGATTAGGTGTCACAGTGATGACTAGGAGATAGGGTTAGAATTATGGGATAGGGGTTGTTCTCAAGAAATGGGTTATGCATTAACGTTAGGATAAGAGGTTAAAGTTAGGCGCACGGTGAGGTTTACGTGTTAAGGGGAGAAATAGGAACAGGGTTGGGTGTTATGTTCAGGGTTAGGGTAATCTGTTAAAGGTATTGTTTATGCTTAGCGCACGGGCCCTGTCTGCATTAGGCGGGCGGGGGGAGTTTAGGGGGCTGGGATTGTACCCGGAACCCACTCTATCATACTCTGGGTATGGGTCCGTGGGTTTCATGCAGGACACAGTGGTAGAGCCTCCTTTCACGCATGGCATGGGAGGATTGCAGGCTTTCTAAACTCTAAGAAAGCAAGAAGTCTGAGAATTAGATTTAGGGTTAGGATTATGGTTAGGGTTAAGGATGAAGTTTAGTGTTAGGGTGAGGGCTTAGGGTTAGGGATTAGGGTTAGGGTTAAAGGTTACCCTTAGGTTTAACGGTTCCACTGTGGTTTAGGGTTGAGGTTTACGGTTAGGGTTAAGATGAGGGTTTAGGGTTTGGTACAGCGTTAGAGTTAAGTATTAGGTTTAGTGTTGAAGATTAGGATTAGGGTTAGGATTAAAGGTTAGCGTGAGAGTTAACGCTTAGGGTTAAGGTTAAGAGTTAGGGTTTAGGGTTAGGTTTAGGGTTAGTGTTAGTTTTAGGGTTAGAGTTATGTGCTATGGTTTGTGTTAGCGGTTAGGGTTAGGTTTACTGGTGACGGTTAGGGTTACGTTTAGGGGTTAGCATTAGGGTTAGGGTTAGGGTTAAGGGATAGGATTAGGGTTAAGTGTTGGGCTTAGGGTTAGGGTTTAGTGTTAGGGTTAGCATTAAGGATTAGGGTTAGGGTCAGGGTTAAATACTTGGGTGCGGGTAATGGTTAGGGTCAGGGTTAAGGTTCACGGATAGGGTTAGTTTTAAGGGTTACGGGTAGGTTTAGGGTTCAGGGTTAGAGTTAGCATTAGGACTTAAGTTTAGGATTAGGCGGTAGGTTAGATTTAGGGTTAGATCTAGGCGTTAGGGTAAGGGCTAGGGTTAGGGTTAAGAGATAGGGTTAGGTTTAATGCTTAGGATTAGGGTTAGGGTTTGGGGTTAAAATAAGTGTTAGGGGTTAGGTTTAAGGATCCAAGGTTAGGGTTATTTTTAGCTGTAGTGTTAGGGTTAGGGATAAGGGATCCCATTAGCATTAAGGGTCTTCCTTACTGTAGGGTTAAGGGTTAGGCTTAGAGTTAAAGGTTAAGCTTAGGGTCAGTGTTAAGATTTAGGGTGAGGGTTAACGGTTAGGGTAAAGGTTAAGCGTTAGGGTTAGGGATTAGTGATTATGGTTTCTTTTTAGTGTTAGGGTTAGCGGTTAGGAGTTAGTGTTTTATGAAGGGGTATGGTTAGAATTAGGATTGGGGTTAGAGTTAGGGTGAGGTATAGGGGTTAGGTTTAGGGGTTAGTTTTAGGGTAAAAGGATAGGATTAGGGTTATGGGTTGGGCTTAGGTTTAGGGTTAAAGTTTACTGCTAGGGTTAGGGATAGGGTTCAGGCTTAGCTTTAGGGGTTCTGGTTAGGGTTAGGTGTTAGGTTAGTGTCAGGGTTAGGTCTAGTCGTGAGGGTAAGGTTTAGGGTTAGCTTTAAGAGCTAGGGTTAGGTTTAATGGTTAGGATTACGATTAGGGTTAAGGGTTAGGGTAAGGCTTAGGGGTTAGTGTGAAGGGTTAGGGTGCAGGGTTAGGGTTTTTGTTAGGCATAGCGTTGGGGTTAGAAGTAAGGGTTACTGTCAGTGTTAGGGTTGTAGGTAGGGTTACGGTTAGGGTTAGCGGTTTAGAATTAGGGTTAGGGATTAGGTGTCACAGTGATGACTAGGAGATAGGGTTATTTTTAAGGGATAGAGGTTTTTCTCAGGAAATGGGTTATGCATTAACGTTAGGATAAGAGGTTAAAGTTAGGCGCACGGTGAGGTTTACGTGTTAAGGGGAGAAATAGGAACAGGGTTGGGTGTTATGTTCAGGGTTAGGGTTATCTCTTAAAGGTATTGTTTATGCTTAGCGCACGGGCCCTGTCTGCATTAGGCGGGCGGGGGGAGTTTAGGGGGCTGGGATTGTACCCGGGAACCCACTCTATCATACTCTGGGTGTGGGCCCGTGGGATTCATGCAGGACACAGTGGTAGAGCCTCCTTTGACGCATGGCATGGGAGGATTGCAGGCTTTCTAAACTCTAAGAAAGCAAGAAGTCTGAGAATTAGATTTAGGGTTAGGATTATGGTTAGGGTTAAGGATGAAATTTAGTGTTAGGGTGAGGGCTTAGGGTTAGGGATTAGGGTTAGGGTTAAAGGCTACTCTTAGGTTTAACGGCTACACTTTGGTTTAGGGTTGAGGTTTACTGTTAGGGTTAAGATGAGGGGTTAGGGTTTGGTACAGGGTTAGGGTTAAGTGTTAGGTTTAGGGTTGAAGATTAGGATTAGGGTTAGGATTAAAGGTTAGCGTGAGAGTTAACGCTTAGAGTTAAGGTTAAGAGTTAGGGTTTAGGGTTAGGGTTGGGGTTAGGTTTAGTTTTAAGGTTAGAGTTATGTGCTATGGTTTGTGTTAGAGGTTAAGTTTAGGTTTACTGGTCACGGTTAGGGTTACGTTTAGGGGTTTGCGTTAGGGTTAGGGTTAAGGGATAGGATTAGGGATAAGTGTTGGGCTTAGGGTTAGGGTTTAGTGTTAGTGTTATCATTAAGGATTAGGGGTAGGGTCAGGGTTAAATGCTTGGGTGCGGGTAATGGTTAGGGTCAGGGTTAAGGTTGACGGATAGGGTTAGTGTTAAGGGTTACGGGTAGGTTTAGGGTTCAGGGTTAGAGTTAGCATTAGGGCTTAAGGTTAGGATTAGGCGGTAGGTTCGATTTATGGTTAGATCTAGGCGTTAGGGTAAGGGCTAGCGTTAGGGTTCAGAGATAGGGTTAGGTTTAATGCTTAGGATTAGGGTTAGGGTTTGGGGTTAAAGTAAGTGTTAGGGGTTAGGTTTAAGGATCCAAGGTTAGGGTTATTTTTAGCTGTAGTGTTAGGGTTAGGGATAAGGGATCCCATTAGCATTAAGGGTCTTCCTTACTGTAGGGTTAAGGGTTAGGCTTAGAGTTAAAGGTTAAGTTTAGGGTCAGTGTTAAGATTTAGGGTGAGGGTTAACGGTTAGGATAAAGGTTAAGTGTTAGGGTTAGGGATTAGTGATTAGGGTTTTTGGTTAGTGTTAGGTTAGCGGTTAGTGTTTTATGAAGGGGTATGGTTAGAATTAGGATTGGGGTTAGAGTTAGGGTGAGGTATAGGGGTTAGGTTTAGGGTTAGTTTTAGGGTAAAAGGATAGGATTAGGGTTACGGGTTGGGCTTAGGTTTAGGGTTAAAGTTTACTGCTAGGGTTAGGGATAGGGTTCAGGGTTAGCTTTAGGGGTTCTGGTGAGGGTTAAGTGTTAGGTTAGTGTCAGGGTTAGGTCTAGTCGTGAGGGTAAGGTTTAGGGTTAGCTTTAAGAGCTAGGGTTAGGTTTAATGGTTAGGATTAGGATTAGGGTTAAGGGTTAGGGTAAGTCTTAGGGGTTAGGGTGAAGGGTTAGGGTCAAGGGTTAGGGTTTTTGTTAGGCATAGGGTTGGGGTTAGAAGTAAGGGTTACTGTCAGTGTTAGGGTTGTAGGTAGGGTTACGGTTAGGGTTAGCGGTTTGGAATTAGGGTTAGGGATTAGGTGTCACAGTGATGACTAGATGATAGGGTTAGAATTATGGGATAGGGGTTGTTCTCAGGAAATGGGTTATGCATTAACGTTAGGATAAGAGGTTAAAGTTAGGCGCACGGTGAAGTTTACGTGTTAAGGGGAGAAATAGGAACAGGGTTGGGTGTTATGTTCAGGGTTAGGGTTATCTGTTAAAGGTATTGTTTATGCTTAGCGCACGGGCCCTGTCTGCATTAGGCGGGCGGGGGGGAGTGTTGGGGGCTGGGATTGTACCCGGGAACACACTCTATCATACTCTGGGTATGGGTCCGTGGGTTTCATACAGGACACAGTGGTAGAGCCTCCTTTCACGCATGGCATGGGAGGATTGCAGGCTTTCTAAACTCTAAGAAAGCAAGAAGTCTGAGAATTAGATTTAGGGTTAGGATTATGGTTAGGGTTAAGGATGAAGTTTAGTGTTAGGGTGAGGGCTTAGGGTTAGGGATTAGGGTTAGGGTTAAAGGTTACTCTTAGGTTTAACGGTTACACTTTGGTTTAGGGTTGAGGTTTAAGTTTAGGGTTAGGGTTAGGGTTAGGGTTTGGTACAGGCTTAGGGTTAAGTGTAAGGTTTAGGGTTGAAGATTAGGATTAGGGTTAGGATTATAGGATAGCGTGAGAGTTAACGCTTAGGTTTAAGGTTAAGAGTTAGGGTTTAGGGTTAGGTTTAGGGTTAGGGTTAGTTTTAGGGTTAGAGTTATGTGCTATGGTTTGTGTTAGAGGTTAGGGTTAGGTTTACTGTTCACGGTTAGGGTTACGTTTAGGGGTTAGCATTAGGGTTAGGGTTAGGGTTAGGGTTAAGGGATAGGATTACGGTTAAGTGTTGGCCTTAGGGTTAGGGTTTAGTGTTAGGGTTATCATTAAGGACTAGGGGTAGGGTCAGGGTTAAATGCCTGGGTGCGCGTAATGGTTAGGGTCAGGGTTAAGGTTCACGGATAGGGTTACTGTTAAGGGTTACGGGTAGGTTTAGGGTTCAGGGTTAGAGTTAGCATTAGGGCTTAAGGTTAGGATTAGGCGGTAGGTTCGATTTAGGGTTAGATCTAGGCGTTAGGGTAAGGGCTAGCGTTAGGGTTAAGAGATAGGGTTAGGTTTAATGCTTAGGATTAGGGTTAGGGTTTGGGGTTAAAGTAAGTGTTAGGGGTTAGGTTTAAGGATGAAAGGTTACTCTTATTTTTGGCTGTAGTGTTAGGGTTAGGGATAAGGGATCCCATTAGCATTAAGGGTCTTCCTTACTGTAGGGTTAAGGGTTAGGCTTAGAGTTAAAGGTTAAGGTTAGGGTCAGTGTTAAGATTTAGGGTAAGGGTTAACGGTTAGGGTAAAGGTTAAGCGTTAGGGTTAGGGATTAGTGATTAGGGTTTTTGGTTAGTGTTAGGGTTAGCGGTTAGGAGTTAGTGTTTTATGAAGGGGTATGGTTAGAATTAGGATTGGGGTTAGAGTTAGGGTGAGGTATAGGGGTTAGGTTTAGGGGTTAGTTTTAGGGTAAAAGGATAGGATTAGGGTTACGGGTTGGGCTTAGGTTTAGGGTTAAAGTTTACTGCTAGGGTTAGGGATAGGGTTCAGGCTTAGCTTTCGGGGTTCTGCTTAGGGTTAGGTGTTAGGTTAGTGTCAGGGTTAGGTCTAGTCGTGAGGGCAAGGTTCAGGGTTATCTTTAAGAGCTAGGGTTAGGTTTAATGGTTAGGATTAGGATTAGGGTTAAGGGTTAGGGTAAGGCTTAGGGGTTAGGGTGCAGGGTTAGGGTTTTTGTTAGGCATAGCGTTGGGGTTAGAAGTAAGGGTTACTGTCAGTGTTAGGGTTGTAGGTAGGGTTACGGTTAGGGTTAGCGGTTTCGAATTAGGGTTAGGGATTAGGTGTCACAGTGATGACTAGGAGATAGGGTTAGAATTATGGGATAGGGGTTGTTCTCAGGAAATGGGTTATGCATTAACGTTAGGATAAGAGGTTAAAGTTAGGCGCACGGTGAGGTTTACGTGTTAAGGGGAGAAATAGGAACAGGGTTGGGTGTTATGTTCAGGGTTAGGGTTATCTGTTAAAGGTATTGTTTATGCTTAGCGCACGGGCCCTGTCTGCATTAGGCGGGCGGGGGGAGTTTAGGGGGCTGGGATTGTACCCGGTAACCCACTCTATCATACTCTGGGTATGGGCCCGTGGGTTTCATGCAGGACACAGTGGTAGAGCCTCCTTTCACGCATGGCATGGGAGGATTGCAGGCTTTCTAAACTCTAAGAAAGCAAGAAGTCTGAGAATTAGATTTAAGGTTAGGATTATGGTTAGGGTTAAGGATGAAGTTTAGTGTTAGGGTGAGGGCTTAGGGTTAGGGCTTAGGGTTAGGGTTAAAGGTTACTCTTAGGTTTAACGGTTACACTTTTTTTTAGGGTTGAGGTTTACGGTTAGGGTTCAGATGAGGGGTTAGAGTTTGGTACAGGGTTAGGGTTAAGTGTTAGGTTTAGGGTTGAAGATTAGGATTAGGGTTAGGATTAAAGGTTAGCGTGAGAGTTAACGCTTAGTGTTAAGCTTAAGGGTTAGGGATTAGGGTTAGGTTTAGGGTTCGTTTCAGGGTTAGAGTTATGTGCTATGGTTTGTGTTAGAGGTTAGGGTTAGGTTTACTGGTCACGGTGAGGGTTACGTTTAGGGGTTAGCATTAGGGTTAGGGTTAAGGGATAGGATTAGGGTTAAGTGTTGGGAGTAGGGTGAGGGTTTAGTGTTAGGGTTATCATTAAGGATTAGGGGTAGAGTCAGGGTTAAATGCTTGGGTGCGGGTAATGGTTTGGGTCAGGGTTAAGGTTCACGGATAGGGTTAGTGTTAAGGGTTACGGGTAGGTTTAGGGTTCAGGATTAGAGTTAGCATTAGGGCTTAAGGTTAGGATTAGGCAGTAGGTTCGATTTAGGGTTAGATCTAGGCATTAGGGTAAGGGCTAGCGTTAGGGTTAAGAGATAGGGTTAGGTTTAATGCTTAGGATTAGGGTTAGGGTTTGGGGTTAAAGTAAGTGTTAGGGGTTAGGTTTAAGGATCCAAGGTTAGGGTTATTTTTAGCTGTAGTGTTAGGGTTAGGGATAAGGGATCCCATTAGCATTAAGGGTCTTCCTTACTGTAGGGTTAAGGGTTAGGCTTAGAGTTAAAGGTTAAGGTTAGGGTCAGTGTTAAGATTTAGGGTGAGGGTTAACGGTTAGGGTAAAGGTTAAGCGTTAGGGTTCGGGATTAGTGATTAGGGTTTTTGGTTAGTGTTAGGGTTAGCGGTTAGGAGTTAGTGTTTTCTGAAGGGGTATGGTTAGAATTAGGATTGGGGTTAGAGTTAGGGTGAGGTATAGGGGTTAGGTTTAGGGGTTAGTTTTAGCGTAAAAGGATAGGATTAAGGTTACGGGTTGGGCTTAGGTTTAGAGTTAAAGTTTACTGCTAGGGTTAGGGATAGGGTTCAGGGTTAGCTTTAGGGGTTCTGGTTAGGGTTAGGTGTTAGGTTAGTGTCAGGGTTAGGTCTAGTCGTGAGGGTAAGGTTTAGGTTTAGCTTTAAGAGCTAGGGTTAGGTTTAATGGTTAGGATTAGGGTTAAGGGTTAGGGTAAGGCTTAGGGTTTAGGGTGAAGGGTTAGGGTCAAGGTTAGGGTTTTTGTTAGGCATAGCGTTGGGGTTAGAAGTAAGGGTTACTGTCAGTGTTAGGGTTGTAGGTAGGGTTACAGTTAGGGTTAGCGGTTTAGAATTAGGGTTAGGGATTAGGTGTCACAGTGATGACTAGGAGATAGGGTTAGAATTATGGGATAGCGGTTGTTCTCAGGAAATGGGTTATGCATTAACGTTAGGATAAGAGGTTAAAGTTAGGCGCACGGTGAGGTTTACGTGTTAAGGGGAGAAATAGGAACAGGGTTGGGTGTTATGTTCAGGGTTAGGGTTATCTGTTAAAGGTATTGTTTATGCTTAGCGCACGGGCCCTGTCTGCAGTAGGCGGGCGGGGGGAGTTTAGGTGGCTGGGATTGTACCCGGGAACCCACTCTATCATACCCTGGGTATGGGCCCGTGGGTTTCATGCAGGACACAGTGGTAGAGCCTCCTTTCACCCATGGCATGGGAGGATGGCAGCCTTTCTAAACTCTAAGAAAGCAAGAAGTGTGAGAATGGGATTTAGGGTTGGATTCTGGTTAGGGTTAAGGATGAAGTTTAGTGTTAGGGTGAGGGCTTAGGCTTAGGTATTAGGGTTAGGGTTAAAGGTTACTCTTAGGTTTAACGGTTACACTTTGGTTTAGGGTTGAGGTTTACGATTAGGGTTAAGATGAGGGGTTAGGTTATGGTACAGAGTTAGGGTTAAGTGTTAGGTTTAGTGTTGAAGAATAGGATTAGGGTTAGGATTAAAGGTTAGCGTGAGAGTTAATGCTTAGGGTTAAGGTTAAGAGTTAGGATTTAGGGTTAGGGTTAGGGTTAGGGATAGGGTTAGTTTCAGTTAGTTTAATGCTATGGTTTGTGTTAGAGGTTAGGGTTAGGTTTACTGGTCACGGTGAGGGTTACGTTTAGGGGATAGCATTAGGGTTAGGGTTAAGGGATAGGATTAGGGATAAGTGTTGGGCTTAGGGTTAGGGTTTAGTGTTAGGGTTATCATTAAGGATTAGGGGTAGGGTCGGGTTTAATGCTTGGGTGCGGGTAATGGTTAGGGTCAGGGTTAAGGTTGACCGATAGGGTTAGTGTTAAGGGTTACGGGTAGGTTTAGGGTTCAGGGTTAGAGTTAGCATTAGGGCTTAAGGTTAGGATTAGGCGGTAGGTTCGATTTAGGGTTAGATCTAGGCATTAGGGTAAGGGCTAGCGTTAGGGTTAAGAGATAGGGTTAGGTTTAATGCTTAGGATTAGGGTTAGGGTTTGGGGTTAAAGTAAGTGTTAGGGGTTAGGTTTAAGGATCCAAGGTTAGGGTTATTTTTAGCTGTAGTGTTAGGGTTAGGGATAAGGGATCCCATTAGCATTAAGGGTCTTCCTTACTGTAGGGTTAAGGGTTAGGCTTAGAGTTAAAGGTTAAGGTTAGGGTCAGTGTTAAGATTTAGGGTGAGGGTTAACGGTTAGGGTAAAGGTTAAGCATTAGGGTTCGGGATTAGTGATTAGGGTTTTTGGTTAGTGTTAGGGTTAGCGGTTAGGAGTTAGTGTTTTCTGAAGGGGTATGGTTAGAATTAGGATTGGGGTTAGAGTTAGGGTGAGGTATAGGGGTTAGGTTTAGGGGTTAGTTTTAGCGTAAAAGGATAGGATTAAGGTTACGGGTTGGGCTTAGGTTTAGAGTTAAAGTTTACTGCTAGTCTTAGGGATAGGGTTCAGGGTTAGCTTTAGGGGTCTGGTTAGGGTCAGGTGTTAGGTTAGTGTCAGGGTTAGGTCTAGTCGTGAGGGTAAGGTTTAGGGTTAGCTTTAAGAGCTAGGGTTAGGTTTAGTGATTAGGATTAGGATTAGGGTTAAGGGTTAGGGTAAGGCTTAGGGGTTAGGGTGAAGGGTTAGTGTCAAGAGTTAGGGTTTTTGTTAGGCATAGCGTTGGGGTTAGAAGTAAGGGTTACTGTCAGTGTTAGGGTTGTAGGTAGGGTTACGGTTAGGGTTAGCGGTTTAGAATTAGGGTTAGGGATTAGGTGTCACAGTGATGACTAGGAGATAGGGTTAGAATTATGGGATAGGGGTTGTTCTCAGGAAATGGGTTATGCATTAACGTTAGGATAAGAGGTTAAAGTTAGGCGCACGGTGAGGTTTACGTGTTAAGGGGAGAAATAGGAACAGGGTTGGGTGTTATGTTCAGGGTTAGGGTTATCTGTTAAAGGTATTGTTTATGCTTAGCGCACGGGCCCTGTCTGCATTGGGCGGGCGGGGGGAGTTTAGGGGGCTGAGATTGTACCCGGGATCCCACTCTATCATACTCTGGGTATGGGCCCGTGGGTTTCATGCAGGACGCAGTGGTAGAGCCTCCTTTCACGCATGGCATGGGAGGATTGCAGGCTTTCTAAACTCTAAGAAAGCAAGAAGTCTGAGAATTAGATTTAGGGTTAGGATTATGGTTAGGGTTAAGGATGAAGTTTAGTGTTAGGGTGAGGGCTTAGGGTTAGGGATTAGGGTTAGGGTTAAAGGTTACCCTTAGGTTTAACGGTTACACTGTGGTTTAGGGTTGAGGTTTACGGTTAGGGTTAAGATGAGGGGTTAGGGTTTGGTACAGGGTTAGGGTTATGTGTTAGGTTTAGGGTTGAAGATTAGGATTAGGGTTAGGATTAAAGGTTAGCGTGAGAGTTAACGCTTAGGGTTAAGGTTAAGGGTTAGGGTGTAGGGTTAGATTTAGGGTTAGTTTTAGAGTTAGAGTTATGTGCTATGGTTTGTGTTAGAGGTTAGGGTTAGGTTTACTGGTCACGGATAGGGTTAGGTTTAGGGGGTAGCATTAGGGTTAGGCTTATGGTTAGGTTTAAGGGATAGGATTAGGGATAAGTGTTGGGCTTATGGTTAGGGTTTAGGGTTAGGGTTATCATTAAGGATTAGGGGTAGGTTCAGGGTTAAATGCTTGGTTGCGGGTAATGGTTAGGGTCAGGGTTAAGGTTCACGGATAGGGTTAGTGTTAAGGGTTACGGGTAGGTTTAGGGTTCAGGGTTAGAGTTAGCATTAGGGCTTAAGGTTAGGATTAGGCGGTAGGTTAGATTTAGGGTTAGATCTAGGCGTTAGGGTAAGGGCTAGCGTTAGGGTTAAGAGATAGGGTTAGGTTTAATGCTTAGGATTAGGGTTAGGGTTTGGGGTTAAAGTAAGTGTTAGGGGTTAGGTTTCAGGATCAAAGGTTAGGGTTATTTTTAGCTGTAGTGTTAGGGTTAGGGATAAGGGATCCCATTAGCATTAAGGGTCTTCCTTACTGTAGGGTTAAGGGTTAGGCTTAGAGTTAAAGCTTAAGGTTAGGGTCAGTGTTAAGATTTAGGGTGAGGGTTAACGGTTAGGGTAAAGGTTAAGCGTTAGGGTTAGGGATTAGTGATTAGGGATTTTGGTTAGTGTTAGGGTTAGCGATTAGGAGTTAGTGTTTTATGAAGGGGTATGGTTAGAATTAGGATTGGGGTTAGAGTTAGGGTGAGGTATAGGGGTTGGGTTTAGGGGTTAGTTTTAGGGTAAAAGGATAGGATTAGGGTTACGGGTTGGGCTTAGGTTTAGGGTTAAAGTTTACTGCTAGGGTTAGGGATAGGGTTCAGGGTTAGCTTTAGGGGTTCTGGTTAGGGTTAGGTGTTAGGTTAGTGTCAGGGTTAGGTCTAGTCGTGAGGGTAAGGTTTAGGGTTAGATTTAAGAGCTAGGGTTAGGTTTAATGGTTAGGATTAGGATTAGGGTTAAGGGTTAGGGTAAGGCTTAGGGGTTAGGGTGAAGGGATAGGGTCAAGCGTTAGGGTTTTTGTTAGGCATAGCGTTGGGGTTAGAAGTAAGGGTTACTGTCAGTGTTAGGGTTGTAGGTAGGGTTACGGTTAGGGTTAGCGGTTTAGAATTAGGGTTAGGGATTAGGTGTCACAGTGATGACTAGGAGATAGGGTTAGAATTATGGGATAGGGGTTGTTCTCAGGAAATGGGTTATGCATTAACGTTAGGATAAGAGGTTAAAGTTAGGCGCACGGTGAGGTTTACGTGTTAAGGGGAGAAATAGGAACAGGGTTGGGTGTTATGTTCAGGGTTAGGGTTATCTGTTAAAGGTATTGTTTATGCTTAGCGCACGGGCCCTGTCTGCATTGGGCGGGCGGGGGGAGTTTAGGGGGCTGAGATTGTACCCGGGATCCCACTCTATCATACTCTGGGTATGGGCCCGTGGGTTTCATGCAGGACGCAGTGGTAGAGCCTCCTTTCACGCATGGCATGGGAGGATTGCAGGCTTTCTAAACTCTAAGAAAGCAAGAAGTCTGAGAATTAGATTTAGGGTTAGGATTATGGTTAGGGTTAAGGATGAAGTTTAGTGTTAGGGTGAGGGCTTAGGGTTAGGGATTAGGGTTAGGGTTAAAGGTTACCCTTAGGTTTAACGGTTACACTGTGGTTTAGGGTTGAGGTTTACGGTTAGGGTTAAGATGAGGGGTTAGGGTTTGGTACAGGGTTAGGGTTATGTGTTAGGTTTAGGGTTGAAGATTAGGATTAGGGTTAGGATTAAAGGTTAGCGTGAGAGTTAACGCTTAGGGTTAAGGTTAAGAGTTAGGGTGTAGGGTTAGATTTAGGGTTAGTTTTAGAGTTAGAGTTATGTGCTATGGTTTGTGTTAGAGGTTAGGGTTAGGTTTACTGGTCACGGATAGGGTTAGGTTTAGGGGGTAGCATTAGGGTTAGGCTTATGGTTAGGTTTAAGGGATAGGATTAGGGATAAGTGTTGGGCTTATGGTTAGGATTTAGGGTTAGGGTTATCATTAAGGATTAGGGGTAGGTTCAGGGTTAAATGCTTGGTTGCGGGTAATGGTTAGGGTCAGGGTTAAGGTTCACGGATAGGGTTAGTGTTAAGGGTTACGGGTAGGTTTAGGGTTCAGGGTTAGAGTTAGCATTAGGGCTTAAGGTTAGGATTAGGCGGTAGGTTAGATTTAGGGTTAGATCTAGGCGTTAGGGTAAGGGCTAGCGTTAGGGTTAAGAGATAGGGTTAGGTTTAATGCTTAGGATTAGGGTTAGGGTTTGGGGTTAAAGTAAGTGTTAGGGGTTAGGTTTCAGGATCAAAGGTTAGGGTTATTTTTAGCTGTAGTGTTAGGGTTAGGGATAAGGGATCCCATTAGCATTAAGGGTCTTCCTTACTGTAGGGTTAAGGGTTAGGCTTAGAGTTAAAGCTTAAGGTTAGGGTCAGTGTTAAGATTTAGGGTGAGGGTTAACGGTTAGGGTAAAGGTTAAGCGTTAGGGTTAGGGATTAGTGATTAGGGATTTTGGTTAGTGTTAGGGTTAGCGATTAGGAGTTAGTGTTTTATGAAGGGGTATGGTTAGAATTAGGATTGGGGTTAGAGTTAGGGTGAGGTATAGGGGTTGGGTTTAGGGGTTAGTTTTAGGGTAAAAGGATAGGATTAGGGTTACGGGTTGGGCTTAGGTTTAGGGTTAAAGTTTACTGCTAGGGTTAGGGATAGGGTTCAGGGTTAGCTTTAGGGGTTCTGGTTAGGGTTAGGTGTTAGGTTAGTGTCAGGGTTAGGTCTAGTCGTGAGGGTAAGGTTTAGGGTTAGCTTTAAGAGCTAGGGTTAGGTTTAATGGTTAGGATTAGGATTAGGATTAAGGGTTAGGGTAAGGCTTAGGGGTTAGGGTGAAGGGATAGGGTCAAGCGTTAGGGTTTTTGTTAGGCATAGCGTTGGGGTTAGAAGTAAGGGTTACTGTCAGTGTTAGGGTTGTAGGTAGGGTTACGGTTAGGGTTAGCGGTTTAGAATTAGGGTTAGGGATTAGGTGTCACAGTGATGACTAGGAGATAGGGTTAGAATTATGGGATAGGGGTTGTTCTCAGGAAATGGGTTATGCATTAACGTTAGGATAAGAGGTTAAAGTTAGGCGCACGGTGAGGTTTACGTGTTAAGGGGAGAAATAGGAACAGGGTTGGGTGTTATGTTCAGGGTTAGGGTTATCTGTTAAAGGTATTGTTTATGCTTAGCACACGGGCCCTGTCTGCATTACGTGGGCGGGGGGAGTTTAGGGGGCTGGGATTGTACCCGGGAAACCACTTTATCATACCCTGGGTATGGGCCCGTGGGTTTCATGCAGGACACAGTGGTAGAGCCTCCTTTCACGCATGGCATGGGAGGATGGCAGGATTTCTAAACTCTAAGAAAGCAAGAAGTCTGAGAATTAGATTTAGGGATAGGATTATGGTTAGGGTTAAGGATGAAGTTTAGTGTTAGGGTGAGGGCTTAGGGTTAGGGATTAGGGTTAGGGTTAAAGGTTAGTCTTAGGTTTAACGGTTACACTTTGGTTTAGGGTTGAGGTTTACGGTTAGGTTTTAGATGAGGGGTTAGTGTTTGGTACAGGGTTAGGGTTAAGGGTTAGGTTTAGGGTTGAAGATTAGGATTAGGGTTAGGATTAAAGGTTAGCGTGAGAGTTAACGCTTAGGGTTAAGGTTAAGAGTTAGGGTTTAGGGTTAGGGTTA
>NW_027182867.1:1040000-1042880 GCF_041146395.1 Eulemur rufifrons | reverse complement strand
TAAGAGTTAGGGTTTAGGGTTAGGGTTAGGGATAGGGTTAGTTTCAGTTAGTTTAGTGCTATGGTTTGTGTTAGAGGTTAGGGTTAGGTTTACTGGTCACGGTTAGGGTTACGTTTAGGGGTTAGCATTAGGGTTAGTGTTAAGGGATAGGATTAGGGATAAGTGTTGGGCTTAGCGTTAGGGTTTAGTGTTAGGGTTATCATTAAGGATTAGGGGTAGGGTCAGGATTAAATGCTTGGGTGCGGGTAATGTTTAGGGTCAGGGTTAAGGTTGACGGATAGGGTTAGTGTTAAGGGTTACGGGTAGGTTTAGGGTTCAGGGTTAGAGTTAGCAT
Source organism: Eulemur rufifrons (assembly GCF_041146395.1). Lineage (NCBI taxonomy): Eukaryota > Metazoa > Chordata > Mammalia > Primates > Lemuridae > Eulemur > Eulemur rufifrons. The sequence continues at coordinate 1,042,546 of NW_027182867.1, read as the reverse complement.
TAGGGCTTAAGGTTAGGATTAGGGCGGTAGGTTAGATTTAGGGTTAGATCTAGGCGTTAGGGTAAGGGCTAGCGTTAGGGTTAAGAGATAGGGTTAGGTTTAATGCTTAGGATTAGGGTTAGGGTTTGGGGTTAAAGTAAGTTTTAGGGGTTAGGTTCAACTATCCAAGGTTAGGGTTATTTTTAGCTGTAGTGTTAGGGTTAGGGATAAGGGATCCCATTAGCATTAAGGGTCTTCCTTACTGTAGGGTTAAGGGTTAGGCTTAGAGTTAAAGGTTAAGGTTAGGGTCAGTGTTAAGATTTGGGGTAGGGTTAACGGTTAGGGTAAAGGTTAAGCGATAGGGTTAGGGATTAGTGATTAGGGTTTTTGGTTAGTGTTAGGGTTAGCGGTTAGGAGTTAGTGTTTTATGAAGGGGTATGGTTAGAATTAGGATTGGTGTTAGAGTTAGGGTGAGGTATAGGGGTTAGGTTTAGGGTAAAAGGATAGGATTAGGGTTACGGGTTGGGCTTAGGTTTAGGGTTAAAATTTACTGCTAGGGTTAGGGATAGGGTTCAGGGTTAGCTTTAGGGGGTTCTGGTTAGGGTTAGGTGTTAGGTTAGTGTCAGGGTTAGGTCTCGTCGTGAGGGTAAGGTTTAGGGTTAGCTTTAAGAGCTAGGGTTAGGTTTAATGGTTAGGATTAGGATTAGGGTTAAGGGTTAGGGTAAGGCTTAGGGGTTAGGGTGAAGGGTTAGGGTCAAGGGTTAGGGTTTTTGTTAGGCATAGCGTTGGGGTTAGAAGTAAGGGTTACTGTCAGTGTTAGGGTTGTAGGTAGGCTTACGTTAGGGTTAGCGGTTTAGAATTAGGGTTAGAGATTAGGTGTCACAGTGATGACTAGGAGATAGGGTTAGAATTATGGGATAGGGGTTGTTCTCAGGAAATGGGTTATGCATTAACGTTAGGATAAGAGGTTAAAGTTAGGCGCAGGGTGAGGTTTACGTGTTAAGGGGAGAAATAGGAACAGGGTTGGGTGTTATGTTCAGGGTTAGGGTTATCTGTTAAAGGTATTGTTTATGCTTAGCACATGGGCCCTGTCTGCATTAGGCGGGCGGGGGGAGTTTAGCGGGCTGGGATTGTACCCGGGAAACCACTCTATCATACCCTGGGTATGGGCCCGTGGGTTTCATGCAGGACACAGTGGTAGAGCCTCCTTTCACGCATGGCATGGGAGGATTGCAGGCTTTCTAAACTCTAAGAAAGCAAGAAGTCTGAGAATTAGATTTAGGGTTAGGATTATGGTTAGGGTTAAGGATGAAGTTTAGTGTTACGGTTAGGGCTTAGGGTTAGGGATTAGGGTTAGGGTTAAAGGTTACTCTTAGGTTTAACGGTTACACTTTGGTTTAGGGTTGAGGTTTACGGTTAGGGTTTAGATGAGGGGTTACTGTTTGGTACAGGGTTAGGGTTAAGTGTTAGGTTTAGGGTTGAAGATTAGGATTAGGGTTAGGATTAAAGGTTAGCGTGAGAGTTAACGCTTAGGGTTAAGGTTAACAGTTAGGTGTTAGGGTTAGGGTTAGGGTTAGGGTTAGTTTTAGGGTTAGAGTTATGTGCTATGGTTTGTGTTAGAGGTTAGGGTTAGGTTTACTGGTCACGGTTAGGGTTACGTTTATGGGGTAGCATTAGGGTTAAGGTTAAGGTTAAGGGATAGGATTAGGGATAAGTGTTGGGCTTAGGGTTAGGGTTTAGTGTTAGGGTTAGCATTAAGGTTTAGGGTTAGGGTCAGGGTTAAAAGCTTGGGTGCGGGTAATGGTTAGGGTCAGGGTTAAGGTTCACGGATAGGGTTAGTGTTAAGGGTTACGGGTAGGTTTAGGGTTCAGGGATAGAGTTAGGGTTAGGGTTAGGGTTAGGGGTTAGGGTTAGGGTAAGGGTCAGGGTCAGGGGTTAGGGGTTAGGGTTAGGGTTAGGGGTTAGAGTTAGGGTTAGGGGTTAGGGTTACGGTTAGGGTTAGGGGGTTAGGGTTATGGTTGGGGTTGGGGTTAGGGTTAGGGTTAGGGGTTAGGGTTAGGGTTAGGGGTTAGTGTTAGGGTTAGGGTTCGGGTTCGGGTTAGGGTTAGGGTTAGGGTTAGAGTTGGGTTAGGGTTAGGGTTAGGGTTGGGTTAGGTTTAGGGTTAGGGTAGGGGTAGGGGTAGGGGTAGGGTTAGGGGTTAGGGTTAGGATTAGGGGTTAGGCTCAGGGTCAGGGTCAGGGTCAGGGTTAGGGTTTAGGTGTAGGGTTAGGGTTGGGGTTGGGGTCGGGGTTAGGGTTAGGGTTAGGGGTTAGGGTTAGTGTTAGGTGTTAGTGTTAGGGGTTAGGGGTTAGGGTTAGGGGTTAGGCTTAGGGTTAGGGGTTAGGGTTAGGGGTTAGGTTTAGGGTTAGGGTTAGGGGTAGGGTTAGGGGTTAGGGGTATGGTTAGGGATTAGGGTTAGGGTTAGGGGTAGGGGTAGGGGTAAGGTTAGGGGTTAGGGTTAGGGGTAGGGGTAGGGGTAGGGGTTAGGGTTTAGGGTTAGGGTTAGGGGATATGGTTAGTGTTAGGG
>NW_027182867.1:1022500-1030000 GCF_041146395.1 Eulemur rufifrons | reverse complement strand
GGTTTATGCATTAACATTAGGATAAGAGGTTAAAGTTAGGCGCACGGTGAGGTTTACGTGTTAAGGGGAGAAATAGGAACAGGGTTGGGTGTTATGTTCAGGGTTAGGGTTATCTGTTAAAGGTATTGTTTATGCTTAGCGCACGGGCCCTGTCTGCATTAGGCGGGCGGGGGGAGTTTAGGGGGCTGGGATTGTACCCGGGAACCCACTCTATCATACTCTGGGTATGGGCGCATGGGTTTCATGCAGGACACAGTGGTAGAGCCACCTTTCACGCATGGCATGGGAGGATGGCAGGCTTTCTAAACTCTAAGAAAGCAAGAAGTCTGAGAATGAGATTTAGGGTTGGATTATGGTTAGGGTTAAGGATGAAGTTTAGTGTTAGGGTGAGGGCTTAGGGTTAGGGATTAGGGTTAGGGTTAAAGATTACTCTTAGGTTTAACGGTTACACTTTGGTTTAGGGTTGAGGTTTACGGTTAGTGTTAAGATGAGCGGTTAGGGTTTGGTACAGGGTTAGTGTTAAGTGTTAGGTTTAGGGTTGAAGATTAGGATTAGGGTTAGGATTAAAGGTTAGCGTGAGAGTTAACGCTTAGGGTTAATGTTAAGAGTTAGGGTTTATGGTTAGGGTTAGGGTTAGGGTTAGTTATAGGGTTAGAGTTATGTGCTATGATTTGTGTTAGAGGTTAGGGTTAGGTTTACTGGGCACGGATAGGGTTACGTTTAGGGGTTAGCATTAGGGTTAGGGTTAGGGTTAAGGGATAGGATTAGGGTTAAATTTTGGGCTTAGGATTAGGGTTTAGTCTTAGGGTTAGCATTAAGAATTAGGGTTAGGGTCAGGGTTAAATGCCTGGGTGGGGGTAATTGTTAGGGTCAGGGTTAAGGTTGACGGATAGGGTTAGTGTTAAGGGTTATGGGTAGGTTTAGGGTTCAGGGTTAGAGTTAGCATTAGGGCTTAAGGTTAGGATTAGTTGGTAGGTTCGATTTAGGGTTAGATCTAGGCGTTAGGGTAAGGGCTAGCGTTAGGGTTCAGAGATAGGGTTAGGTTTAATGCTTAGGATTAGGGTTAGGGTTTGGGGTTAAAGTAAGTGTTAGGGGTTAGGTTTAAGGATCCAAGGTTAGGGTTATTTTTAGCTGTAGTGTTAGGGTTAGGGATAAGGGATCCCATTAGCATTAAGGGTCTTCCTTACTGTAGGGTTAAGGGTTAGGCTTAGAGTTAAAGGTTCAGGTTAGGGTCAGTGTTAAGATTTAGGGTGAGGGTTAACGGTTAGGGTAAAGGTTAAGTGTTAGGGTTAGGGATTAGTGATTAGGGTTTTTGGTTAGTGTTAGGTTAGCGGTTAGTGTTTTATGAAGGGGTATGGTTAGAATTAGGATTGGGGTTAGAGTTAGGGTGAGGTATAGGGGTTAGGTTTAGGGGTTAGTTTTAGGGTAAAAGGATAGGATTAGGGTTACGGTTGGGCTTAGGTTTAGGGTTAAAGTTTACTGCTAGGGTTAGGGATAGGGTTCAGGGTTAGCTTTAGGGGTTCTGGTGAGGGTTAAGTGTTAGGTTAGTGTCAGGGTTAGGTCTAGTCGTGAGGGTAAGGTTTAGGGTTAGCTTTAAGAGCTAGGGTTAGGTTTAATGGTTAGGATTAGGATTAGGGTTAAGGGTTAGGGTAAGTCTTAGGGGTTAGGGTGAAGGGTTAGGGTCAAGGGTTAGGGTTTTTGTTAGGCATAGCGTTGGGGTTAGAAGTAAGGGTTACTGTCAGTGTTAGGGTTGTAGGTAGGGTTACGGTTAGGGTTAGCGGATTGGAATTAGGGTTAGGGATTAGGTGTCACAGTGATGACTAGGAGATAGGGTTAGAATTATGGGATAGGGGTTGTTCTCAGGAAATGGGTTATGCATTAACGTTAGGATAAGAGGTTAAAGTTAGGCGCACGGTGAGGTTTACGTGTTAAGGGGAGAAATAGGAACAGGGTTGGGTGTTATGTTCAGGGTTAGGGTTATCTGTTAAAGGTTTTGTTTATGCTTAGCGCACGGGCCCTGTCTGCATTAGGCGGGCGGGGGGAGTTTAGGGGGCAGGGATTGTACCCTGGAACCCACTCTATCATACTCTGGGTATGGGCCCGTGGGTTTCATGCAGGACACAGTGGGAGAGCCTCCTTTCACGCATGGCATGGGAGGATTGCAGGCTTTCTAAACTCTAAGAATGTAAGAAGTCTGAGAATGAGATTTAGGGTTAGGATTATGGTTAGGGTTAAGGATGAAGTTTAGTGTTAGGGTGAGGGCTTAGGGTTAGGGATTAGGGTTAGGGTTAAAGGTTACTCTTAGGTTTAACGGTTACACTTTGGTTTAGGGTTGAGGTTTACGGTTAGGGTTAAGATGAGGGGTTAGGGTTTGGTACAGGGTTAGGGTTAAGTGTTAGGTTTAGGGCTGAAGATTAGGATTAGGGTTAGGATTAAAGGTTAGCGTGAGAGTTAACGCTTAGGGTTAAGGTTAAGGTTTAGGATTTAGCGTTAGGTTTGGGGTTAGGTTTAGTTTTAGGGTTAGAGTTATGTGCTATGGTTTGTGTTAGAGGTTAAGGTTAGGTTTACTGGTCACGGTTAGGGTTAAGTTTAGGGGTTTGCGTTAGGGTTAGGGTTAAGGGATAGGATTAGGGTTAAGTGTTGGGCTTAGGGTTAGGGTTTAGTGTTAGTGTTATCATTAAGGATTAGGGGTAGGGTCAGGGTTAAATGCTTGGGTGCGGGTAATGGTTAGGGTCAGGGTTAAGGTTCACGGATAGGGTTAGTGTTAAGGGTTACGGGTAGGTTTAGGGTTCAGGGTTAGAGTTAGCATTAGGGCTTAACGTTAGGATTAGGCGGTAGGTTCGATTTAGGGTTAGATCTAGGCGTTAGGGTAAGGGCTAGCGTTAGGGTTCAGAGATAGGGTTAGGTTTAATGCTTAGGATTAGGGTTAGGGTTTGGGGTTAAAGTAAGTGTTAGGGGTTAGGTTTAAGGATCCAAGGTTAGGGTTATTTTTAGCTGTAGTGTTAGGGTTAGGGATAAGGGATCCCATTAGCATTAAGGGTCTTCCTTACTATAGGCTTAAGGGTTAGGCTTAGAGTTAAAGGTTAAGGGTAGGGTCAGTGTTAAGATTTAGGGTGAGGGTTAACGGTTAGGGTAAAGGTTAAGTGTTAGGGTTAGGGATTAGTGATTAGGGTTTTTGGTTAGTGTTAGGTTAGCGGTTAGTGTTTTATGAAGGGGTATGGTTAGAATTAGGATTGGGGTTAGAGTTAGGGTGAGGTATAGGGGTTAGGTTTAGGGGTTAGTTTTAGGGTAAAAGGATAGGAATAGGGTTACGGGTTGGGCTTAGGTTTAGGGTTAAAGTTTACTGCTAGGGTTAGGGATAGGGTTCAGGGTTAGCTTTAGGGGTTCTGGTTAGGGTTAAGTGTTAGGTTAGTGTCAGGGTTAGGTCTAGTCGTGAGGGTAAGGTTTAGGGTTAGCTTTAAGAGCTAGGGTTAGGTTTAATGGTTAGGATTAGGATTAAGGTTAAGGGTTAGTGTAAGTCTTAGGGGTTAGGGTGAAGGGTTAGGGTCAAGGGTTAGGGTTTTTGTTAGGCATAGCGTTGGGGTTAGAAGTAAGGGTTACTGTCAGTGTTAGGGTTGTAGGTAGGGTTACGGTTAGGGTTAGCGGTTTGGAATTAGGGTTAGGGATTAGGTGTCACAGTGATGACTAGGAGATAGGGTTAGAATTATGGGATAGGGGTTGTTCTCAGGAAATGGGTTATGCATTAACGTTAGGATAAGAGGTTAAAGTTAGGCGCACGGTGAAGTTTACGTGTTAAGGGGAGAAATAGGAACAGGGTTGGGTGTTATGTTCAGGGTTAGGGTTATCTGTTAAAGGTATTGTTTATGCTTAGCGCACGGGCCCTGTCTGCATTAGGCGGGCGGGGGGGAGTTTTGGGGGCTGGGATTGTACCCGGGAACCCACTCTATCATACTCTGGGTATGGGTCCGTGGGTTTCATACAGGACACAGTGGTAGAGCCTCCTTTCACGCATGGCATGGGAGGATTGCAGGCTTTCTAAACTCTAAGAAAGCAAGAAGTCTGAGAATTAGATTTAGGGTTAGGATTATGGTTAGGGTTAAGGATGAAGTTTAGTGTTAGGGTGAGGGCTTAGGGTTAGGGATTAGGGTTAGGGTTAAAGGTTACTCTTAGGTTTAATGGTTACACTTTGGTTTAGGGTTGAGGTTTACGGTTAGGGTTAAGATGAGGGGTTAGGGTTTGGTACAGGGTTAGGGTTAAGTGTAAGGTTTAGGGTTGAAGATTAGGATTAGGGTTAGGATTATAGGATAGCGTGAGAGTTAACGCTTAGGGTTAAGGTTAAGAGTTAGGGTTTAGGGTTAGGTTTAGGGTTAGGGTTAGTTTTAGGGTTAGAGTTATGTGCTATGGTTTGTGTTAGAGGTTAGGGTTAGGTTTACTGGTGACGGTTAGGGTTACGTTTAGGCGTTAGCATTAGGGTTAGGGTTAGGGTTAGGGTTAAGGGATAGGATTACGGTTAAGTGTTGGCCTTAGGGTTAGGGTTTAGTGTTAGGGTTATCATTAAGGACTAGAGGTAGGGTCAGGGTTAAATGCCTGGGTGCGGGTAATGGTTAGGGTCAGGGTTAAGGTTCACGGATAGGGTTAGTGTTAAGGGTTACGGGTAGGTTTAGGGTTCAGGGTTAGAGTTAGCATTAGGGCTTAAGGTTAGGATTAGGCGGTAGGTTCGATTTAGGGTTAGATCTAGGCGTTCGGGTAAGGGCTAGCGTTAGGGTTAAGAGATAGGGTTAGGTTTAATGCTTAGGATTAGGGTTAGGGTTTTGGGTTAAAGTAAGTGTTAGGGGTTAGGTTTAAGGATGAAAGGTTACTGTTATTTTTAGCTGTAGTGTTAGGGTTACGGAAAAGGGATCCCATTAGCATTAAGGGTCTTCCTTACTGTAGGGTTAAGGGTTAGGCTTAGAGTTAAAGGTTAAGGTTAGGGTCAGTGTTATGATTTAGGGTGAGGGTTAACGGTTAGGGTAAAGGTTAAGCGTTAGGGTTAGGGATTAGTGATTAGGGTTTTTGGTTAGTGTTAGGGTTAGCTGTTAGGAGTTAGTGTTTTATGAAGGGGTATGGTTAGAATTAGGATTGGGGTTAGAGTTAGGGTGAGGTATAGGGGTTAGGTTTAGAGGTTAGTTTTAGGGTTAAAGGATAGGATTAGGGTTACGGGTTGGGCTTAGCTTTAGGGTTAAAGTTTACTGCTAGGGTTAGGGATAGGGTTCAGGCTTAGCTTTAGGGGTTCTGCTTAGGGTTAGGTGTTAGGTTAGTGTCAGGGTTAGGTCTAGTCGTGAGGGCAAGGTTCAGGGTTATCTTTAAGAGCTAGGGTTAGGTTTAATGGTTAGGATTAGGATTAGGGATAAGGGTTAGGGTAAGGCTTAGGGGCTAGGGTGCAGGGTTAGGGTTTTTGTTAGGCATAGCGTTGGGGTTAGAAGTAAGGGTTACTGTCAGTGTTAGGGTTGTAGGTAGGGTTACGGTTAGGGTTAGCGGTTTAGAATTAGGGTTAGGGATTAGGTGTCACAGTGATGACTAGGAGATAGGGTTAGAATTATGGGATAGCGGTTGTTCTCAGGAAATGGGTTATGCATTAACGTTAGGATAAGAGGTTAAAGTTAGGCGCACGGGGAGGTTTACGTGTTAAGGGGAGAAATAGGAACAGGGTTGGGTGTTATGTTCAGGGTTAGGGTTATATGTTAAAGGTATTGTTTATGCTTAGCGCACGGGCCCTGTCTGCATTAGGCGGGCGGGGGGAGTTTAGGGGGCTGGGATTGTACCCGGGAACCCACTCTATCATACTCTGGGTATGGGCCCGTGGGTTTCATGCAGGACACAGTGGTAGAGACTCCTTTCACCCATGGCATGGGAGGATGGCAGGCTTTCTAAACTCTAAGAAAGCAAGAAATGTGAGAATGAGATTTAGGGTTGGATTATGGTTAGGGTTAAGGAGAAGTTTAGTGTTAGGGTGAGGGCTTAGGCTTAGGTATTAGGGTTAGGATTAAAGGTTACTCTTAGGTTTAACGGTTACACTTTGGTTTAGGGTTGAGGTTTACGATTAGGGTTAAGATGAGGGGTTAGGTTATGGTACAGGGTTAGGGTTAAGTGTTAGGTTTAGTGTTGAAATTTAGGATTAGGGTTAGGATTAAAGGTTAGCGTGAGAGTTAACGCTTAGGGTTAAGGTTAAGAGTTAGGGTTTAGGGTTAGGGTTAGGGATAGGGTTAGTTTCAGTTAGTTTAGTGCTATGGTTTGTGTTAGAGGTTAGGGTTAGGTTTACTGGTCACGGTTAGGGTTACGTTTAGGGGTTAGCATTAGGGTTAGTGTTAAGGGATAGGATTAGGGATAAGTGTTGGGCTTAGCGTTAGGGTTTAGTGTTAGGGTTATCATTAAGGATTAGGGGTAGGGTCAGGATTAAATGCTTGGGTGCGGGTAATGTTTAGGGTCAGGTTTAAGGTTGACGGATAGGGTTAGTGTTAAGGGTTACGGGTAGGTTTAGGGTTCAGGGTTAGAGTTAGCATTAGGGCTTAAGGTTAGGATTAGGCGGTAGGTTAGATTTAGGGTTAGATCTAGGCGTTAGGGTAAGGGCTAGCGTTAGGGTTAAGAGATAGGGTTAGGTTTAATGCTTAGGATTAGGGTTAGGGTTTGGGGTTAAAGTAAGTTTTAGGGGTTAGGTTCAACTATCCAAGGTTAGGGTTATTTTTAGCTGTAGTGTTAGGGTTAGGGATAAGGGATCCCATTAGCATTAAGGGTCTTCCTTACTGTAGGGTTAAGGGTTAGGCTTAGAGTTAAAGGTTAAGGTTAGGGTCAGTGTTAAGATTTGGGGTAGGGTTAACGGTTAGGGTAAAGGTTAAGCGATAGGGTTAGGGATTAGTGATTAGGGTTTTTGGTTAGTGTTAGGGTTAGCGGTTAGGAGTTAGTGTTTTATGAAGGGGTATGGTTAGAATTAGGATTGGTGTTAGAGTTAGGGTGAGGTATAGGGGTTAGGTTTAGGGTAAAAGGATAGGATTAGGGTTACGGGTTGGGCTTAGGTTTAGGGTTAAAATTTACTGCTAGGGTTAGGGATAGGGTTCAGGGTTAGCTTTAGGGGTTCTGGTTAGGGTTAGGTGTTAGGTTAGTGTCAGGGTTAGGTCTCGTCGTGAGGGTAAGGTTTAGGGTTAGCTTTAAGAGCTAGGGTTAGGTTTAATGGTTAGGATTAGGATTAGGGTTAAGGGTTAGGGTAAGGCTTAGGGGTTAGGGTGAAGGGTTAGGGTCAAGGGTTAGGGTTTTTGTTAGGCATAGCGTTGGGGTTAGAAGTAAGGGTTACTGTCAGTGTTAGGGTTGTAGGTAGGCTTACGGTTAGGGTTAGCGGTTTAGAATTAGGGTTAGAGATTAGGTGTCACAGTGATGACTAGGAGATAGGGTTAGAATTATGGGATAGGGGTTGTTCTCAGGAAATGGGTTATGCATTAACGTTAGGATAAGAGGTTAAAGTTAGGCGCA
>NW_027182867.1:1002500-1005000 GCF_041146395.1 Eulemur rufifrons | reverse complement strand
TTGTTAGGCATAGCGTTGGGGTTAGAAGTAAGGGTTACTGTCAGTGTTAGGGTTGTAGGTAGGGTTACGGTTAGGGTTAGCGGTTTGGAATTAGGGTTAGGGATTAGGTGTCACAGTGATGACTAGGAGATAGGGTTAGAATTATGGGATAGGGGTTGTTCTCAGGAAATGGGTTATGCATTAACGTTAGGATAAGAGGTTAAAGTTAGGCGCACGGTGAGGTTTACGTGTTAAGGGGAGAAATAGGAACAGGGTTGGGTGTTATGTTCAGGGTTAGGGTTATCTGTTAAAGGTTTTGTTTATGCTTAGCGCACGGGCCCTGTCTGCATTAGGCGGGCGGGAGGAGTTTAGGGGGCAGGGATTGTACCCTGGAACCCACTCTATCATACTCTGGGTATGGGCCCGTGGGTTTCATGCAGGACACAGTGGTAGAGCCTCCTTTCACGCATGGCATGGGAGGATTGCAGGCTTTCTAAACTCTAAGAAAGTAAGAAGTCTGAGAATGAGATTTAGGGTTAGGATTATGGTTAGGGTTAAGGATGAAGTTTACTGTTAGGGTGAGGGCTTAGGGTTAGGGATTAGGGTTAGGGTTAAAGGTTACTCTTAGGTTTAATGGTTACACTTTGGTTTAGGGTTGAGGTTTACGGTTAGGGTTAAGATGAGGGGTTAGGGTTTGGTACAGGGTTAGGGTTAAGTGTTAGGTTTATGGTTGAAGATTAGGATTAGGGTTAGGATTAAAGGTAGCGTGAGAGTTAACGCTTAGGGTTAAGGTTAAGGTTTAGGATTTAGCGTTAGGTTTGGGGTTAGGTTTAGTTTTAGGGTTAGAGTTATGTGCTATGTTTTGTGTTAGAGGTTAAGGTTAGGTTTACTGGTCACGGTTAGGGTTACGTTTAGGGGTTTGCGTTAGGGTTAGGGTTAAGGGATAGGATTAGGGTTAAGTGTTGGGCTTAGGGTTAGGGTTTAGTGTTAGTGTTATCATTAAGGATTAGGGGTAGGGTCAGGGTTAAATGCTTGGGTGCGGGTAATGGTTAGGGTCAGGGTTAAGGTTCACGGATAGGGTTAGTGTTAAGGGTTACGGGTAGGTTTAGGGTTCAGGGTTAGAGTTAGCATTAGGGCTTAACGTTAGGATTAGGCGGTAGGTTCGATTTAGGGTTAGATCTAGGCGTTAGGGTAAGGGCTAGCGTTAGGGTTCAGAGATAGGGTTAGGTTTAATGCTTAGGATTAGGGTTAGGGTTTGGGGTTAAAGTAAGTGTTAGGGGTTAGGTTTAAGGATCCAAGGTTAGGGTTATTTTTAGCTGTAGTGTTAGGGTTAGGGATAAGGGATCCCATTAGCATTAAGGGTCTTCCTTACTGTAGGCTTAAGGGTTAGGCTTAGAGTTAAAGGTTAAGGGTAGGGTCAGTGTTAAGATTTAGGGTGAGGGTTAACGGTTAGGGTAAAGGTTAAGCGTTAGGGTTAGGGATTAGTGATTAGGGTTTTTGGTTAGTGTTAGGGTTAGCGGTTAGGAGTTAGTGTTTTATGAAGGGGTATGGTTAGAATTAGGATTGGGGTTAGAGTTAGGGTGAGGTATAGGGGTTAGGTTTAGAGGTTAGTTTTAGGGTAAAAGGATAGGATTAGGGTTACGGGTTGGGCTTAGCTTTAGGGTTAAAGTTTACTGCTAGGGTTAGGGATAGGGTTCAGGCTTAGCTTTAGGGGTTCTGCTTAGTGTTAGGTGTTAGGTTAGTGTCAGGGTTAGGTCTAGTCGTGAGGGCAAGGTTCAGGGTTATCTTTAAGAGCTAGGGTTAGGTTTAATGGTTAGGATTAGGATTAGGGATAAGGGTTAGGGTAAGGCTTAGGGGCTAGGGTGCAGTGTTAGGGTTTTTGTTAGGCATAGCGTTGGGGTTAGAAGTAAGGGTTACTGTCAGTGTTAGGGTTGTAGGTAGGGTTACGGTTAGGGTTAGCGGTTTAGAATTAGGGTTAGGGATTAGGTGTCACAGTGATGACTAGGAGATAGGGTTAGAATTATGGGATAGCGGTTGTTCTCAGGAAATGGGTTATGCATTAACGTTAGGATAAGAGGTTAAAGTTAGGCGCACGGGGAGGTTTACGTGTTAAGGGGAGAAATAGGAACAGGGTTGGGTGTTATGTTCAGGGTTAGGGTTATCTGTTAAAGGTATTGTTTATGCTTAGCGCACGGGCCCTGTCTGCATTAGGCGGGCGGGGGGAGTTTAGGGGGCTGGGATTGTACCCGGGAACCCACTCTATCATACTCTGGGTATGGGCCCGTGGGTTTCATGCAGGACACAGTGGTAGAGACTCCTTTCACCCATGGCATGGGAGGATGGCAGGCTTTCTAAACTCTAAGAAAGCAAGAAATGTGAGAATGAGATTTAGGGTTGGATTATGGTTAGGGTTAAGGATGAAGTTTAGTGTTAGGGTGAGGGCTTAGGCTTAGGTATTAGGGTTAGGATTAAAGGTTACTCTTAGGTTTAACGGTTACACTTTGGTTTAGGGTTGAGGTTT
>NW_027182867.1:980000-987500 GCF_041146395.1 Eulemur rufifrons | reverse complement strand
GGTTAGGGTTAAGGATGAAGTTTAGTGTTAGGGTGAGGGCTTAGGGTTACGGATTAGGGTTAGGGTTAAAGGTTACTCTTAGGTTTAATGGTTACACTTTGGTATAGGGTTGAGGTTTACCGTTAGGGTTAAGATGAGGGGTTAGGGTTTGGTACAGGGTTAGGGTTAAGTGTTAGGTTTAGGGTTGAAGATTAGGATTAGGGTTAGGATTAAAGGTTAGCGTGAGAATTAACGCTTAGGGTTAAGGTTAAGAGTTAGGGTTTAGGGTTAGGGTTAGGTTTAGGGTTAGTTTTAGGGTTAGAGTTATGTGCTACGCTTTGTGTTAGAGGTTAGGGTTAGGTTTACTGGTCACGGTTAGGGTTACGTTTAAGGGGTAGCATTAGGGTTAGGGTTAGGGTTAAGGGATAGGATTAGGGATAAGTGTTGGGCTTAGGGTTAGGGTTTAGTGTTAGGGTTAGCATTAAGGATTAGGGTTAGGGTCAGGGTTAAATGCTTGGGTGCGGGTAATGGTTAGAGTCAGGGTTAAGGTTCACGGATAGCGTTAGTGTTAAGGGTTACGGGTAGGTTTAGGGTTCAGGGTTAGAGTTAGCATTAGGGCTTAAGGTTAGGATTAGGCGGTAGGTAAGATTTAGGGTTAGATCTAGGCGTTAGGGTAAGGGCTACCGTTAGGGTTAAGAGATAGGGTTAGGTTTAATGCTTAGGATTAGGGTTAGGGTTTGGGGTTAAGGTAAGTGTTAGGGGTTAGGATTAAGGATCAAAGGTTAGGGTTATTTTTAGCTGTAGTGTTAGGGTTAGGGATCGGGATCCCATTAGCATTAAGGGTCTTCCTTACTGTAGGGTTAAGGGTTAGGCTTAGAGTTAAAGGTTAAGGTTAGGGTCAGTGTTAAGATTTAGGGTGAGGGTTAACGGTTAGGGTAAAGGTTAAGCGTTAGGGTTAGGGATTAGTGATTAGGGTTTTTGGTTAGTGTTAGGGTTAGCGGTTAGGAGTTAGTGTTTTATGAAGGGGTATGGTTAGAATTAGGATTGGGGTTAGAGTTACGGTGAGGTATAGGGGTTAGGTTTAGGGGTTAGTTTTAGGGTAAAAGGATAGGATTAGAGTTACGGGTTGGGCTTAGGTTTAGGGTTAAAGTTTACTGCTAGGGTTAGGGATAGGGTTCAGGCTTAGCTTTAGGGGTTTTGGTTAGGGTTAGGTGTTAGGTTAGTGTCAGGGTTAGGTCTAGTCGTGAGGGTAAGGTTTAGGGTTAGCTTTAAGAGCTAGGGTTAGGTTTAATGGTTAGGATTAGGATTAGGGTTAAGGGTTAGGGTAAGGCTTAGGGGTTAGGGTGAAGGGTTAGGGTCAAGGGTTAGGGTTTTTGTTAGGCATAGCGTTGGGGTTAGAAGTAAGGGTTACTGTCAGTGTTAGGGTTGTAGGTAGGGTTACGGTTAGGGTTAGCGGTTTAGAACTAGGGTTAGGGATTAGGTGTCACAGTGATGACTAGGAGATAGGGTAAGAATTATGGGATAGCGGTTGTTCTCAGGAAATGGGTTCTGCATTACCGTTAGGATAAGAGGTTAAAGTTAGGCGCAGGGTGAGGTTTACGTGTTAAGGGGAGAAATAGGAACAGGGTTGGGTGTTATGTTCAGGGTTAGGGTTATCTGTTAAAGGTATTGTTTATGCTTAGCGCACGGGCCCTGTCTGCATTAGGCGGGCGGGGGGAGTTTAGGGGGCTGGGATTGTACCCGGGAACCCACTCTATCATACTCTGGGTATGGGCCCGTGGGTTTCATACAGGACACAGTGGTAGAGCCTCCTTTCACGCATGGCATGGGAGGATTGCAGGCTTTCTAAACTCTAAGAAAGCAAGAAGTCTGAGAATTAGATTTAGGGTTAGGATTCTGGTTAGGGTTAAGGATGAAGTTTAGTGTTAGGTTGAGGGCTTAGGGTTAGGGATTAGGGTTAGGGTTAAAGGTTACTCTTAGGTTTAACGGTTACACTTTAATTTAGGGTTGAGGTTTACGGTTAGGGTTAAGATGAGGGGTTAGTGTTTGGTACAGGGTTAGGGTTAAGTGTTAGGTTTAGGGTTGAAGATTAGGATTAGGGTTAGGATTAAAGGTTAGCGTGAGAGTTAACGCTTAGGGTTAAGGTTAAGAGTTAGTGTTTAGGGTTAGGGTTAGGGTTAGGGTTAGTTTTAGGTTTAGAGTTATGTGCTATGGTTTGTGTTACAGGTTAGGGTTAGGTTTACTGGTCACAGTTAGGTTTAGTTTAGGGGTTAGCATTAGGGTTAGGGTTAGGGTTAAGGGATAGGATTAGGGTTAAATGTTGGGCATAGGGTTAGGGTTTAGTGTTAGGGTTAGCATTAAGGATTAGGGTTAGGGTCAGGCTTAAATGCTTGGGTGCGGGTAATGGTTAGAGTCAGGGTTAAGGTTCACAGATAGGGTTAGTGTTAAGGGTTACGGGTAGGTTTAGGGTTCAGGGTTAGTGTTAGCATTAGGGCTTAAGGTTAGGATTAGGCGGTAGGTTAGATTTAGGGTTAGATCTAGGCGTTAGGGTAAGGGCTAGCGTTAGGCTTAAGAGATAGGGTTAGGTTTAATGCTTAGGATTAGGGTTAGGGTTTGGGGATAAAGTAAGTGTTAGGGGTTAGGTTTAAGGATCCAAGGTTAGGGTTATTTTTAGCTGTAGTGTTAGGGTTAGGGATAAGGGATCCCATTAGCATTAAGGGTCTTCCTTACTGTAGGGTTAAGGGTTAGGCTTAGAGTTAAAGGTTAAGGTTAGGGTCAGTGTTAAGATTTAGGGTGAGGGTTAACGGTTAGGGTAAAGGTTATGCGTTAGGGTTAGGGATTAGTGATTAGGGTTTTTGGTTAGTGTTAGGGTTAGCGGTTAGGAGTTAGTGTTTTATAAAGGGGTATGGTTAGAATTAGGATTGGGGTTAGAGTTAGGGTGAGGTATAGGGGTTAGGTTTAGGGGTTAGTTTTAGGGTAAAAGGATAGGATTAGGGTTACGGGTTGGGCTTAGGTTTAGGGTTAAAGTTTACTGCTGGGGTTAGGGATAGGGTTCAGGGTTAGCTTTAGGGGTTCTGGTTAGGGTTAGGTGTTAGGTTAGTGTCAGGGTTAGGTCTAGTCGTGAGGGTAAGGTTTAGGGTTAGCTTTAAGAGCTAGGGTTAGGTTAAATGGTTAGGATTAGGATTAGGGTTAAGGGTTAGGGTAAGGCTTAGTGGTTAGGGTGAAGGGTTAGAGTCAAGGGTTAGGGTTTTTGTTAGGCATAGCGTTGGGGTTAGAAGAAAGGTTTACTGTCAGTGTTAGGGTTGTAGGTAGGGTTACGGTTAGGGTTAGCGGTTTAGAATTAGGGTTAGGGATTAGGTGTCACAGTGATGACTAGGAGATAGGGTTAGAATTATGGGATAGGGGTTGTTCTCAGGAAATGGGTTATGCATTAACGTTAGGATAAGAGGTTAAAGTTAGGTGCACGGTAAGGTTTACGTGTTAAGGGGAGAAATAGGGACAGGGTTGGGTGTTATGTTCAGGGTTAGGGTTATCTGTTAAAGGTATTGTTTATGCTTAGCGCACGGGCCTTGTCTGCATTAGGCGGGCGGGGGGAGTTTAGGGGGCTGGGATTGTACCCGGGAAGCCACTCTATCATACTCTGGGTATGGGCCCGTGGGTTTCATGCAGGACACAGTGGTAGAGCCTCCTTTCACGCATGGCATGGGAGGATTGCAGGCTTTCTAAATTCTAAGAAAGCAAGAAGTCTGAGAATTAGATTTAGGGTTAGGATTCTGGTTAGGGTTAAGGATGAAGTTTAGTGTTAGGTTGAGGGCTTAGGGTTAGGGATTAGGGTTAGGGTTAAAGGTTACTCTTAGGTTTAACGGTTACACTTTAATTTATGGTTGAGGTTTACGGTTAGGCTTAAGATGAAGGGTTAGGGTTTGGTACAGGGTTAGGGTTAAGTGTTAGGTTTAGGGTTGAAGATTAGGATTAGGGTTAGGATTAAAGGTTAGCGTGAGAGTTAACGCTTAGGGTTAAGGTTAAGAGTTAGGGTTTAGGGTTAGGGTTAGGGTTAGGGTTAGTTTTAGGTTTAGAGTTATGTGCTATGGTTTGTGTTACAGGTTAGGGTTAGGTTTACTTGTCACAGTTAGGTTTAGTTTAAGGGGGTAGCATTAGGGTTAAGGTTAGGGTTAAGGGATAGGATTAGGGTTAAGTGTTGGGCGTAGGGTTAGGGTTTAGTGTTAGGGTTAGCATTAAGGATTAGGGTTAGGGTCAGGGTTAAATGCTTGGGTGCGGGTAATGGTTAGAGTCAGGGTTAAGGTTCACGGATAGGGTTAGTGTTAAGGGTTACGGGTAGGTTTAAGGTTCAGGGTTAGTGTTAGCATTAGGGCTTAAGGTTAGGATTAGGCGGTAGGTTAGATTTAGGGTTAGATCTAGTCGTTAGGGTAAGGGCTAGCGTTAGGGTTAAGAGATAGGTTTAGGTTTAATGCTTAGGATTAAGGTTAGGGTTTGGGGTTAAAGAAAGTGTTAGGGGTTAGTTTTAAGGATCAAAGGTTAGGGTTATTTTTAGCTGTAGTGTTAGGGTTAGGGATAAGGGATCCCATTAGCATTAAGGGTCTTCCTTCCTGTAGGGTTAAGGGTTAGGCTTAGAGTTAAAGCTTAAGGTTAGGGTCAGTGTTAAGATTTAGGGTGAGGGTTAACGGTTAGGGTAAAGGTTAAGCGTTAGGGTTAGGGATTAGTGATTAGGGTTTTTGGTTAGTGTTAGGGTTAGCGGTTAGGAGTTAGTGTTTTATGAAGGGGTATGGTTAGAATTAGGATTGGGGTTAGAGCTAGGGTGAGGTATAGGGGTTAGGTTTAGGGGTTAGTTTTAGGGTAAAAGGATAGGATTAGGGTTACGAGTTGGGCTTAGGTTTAGGGTTAAAGTTTACTGCTAGGGTCAGGGATAGAGTTCAGGGTTAGTTTTAGGGGTTCTGGTTAGGGTTACGTGTTAGGTTAGTGTCAGGGTGAGGTCTAGTCGTGAGGGTAAGGTTTAGGGTTAGCTTTAAGAGCTAGGGTTAGGTTTAATGGTTAGGATTAGGATTAGGGTTAAGGGTTAGGGTAAGGCTTAGTGGTTAGGGTGAAGGGTTAGGGTCAAGGGTTAGGGTTTTTGTTAGGCATAGCGTTGGGGTTAGAAGTAAGGGTTACTGTCAGTGTTAGGGTTGTAGGTAGGGTTACGGTTAGGGTTAGCGGTTTAGAATTAGGGTTAGGGATTAGGTGTCACAGTGATGACTAGGAGATAGGGTTAGAATTATGGGATAGGGGTTGTTCTCAGGAAATGGGTTATGCATTAACGTTAGGATAAGAGGTTAAAGTTAGGCGCACGGTGAGGTTTACGTGTTAAAGGGAGAAATAGGAACAGGGTTGGGTGTTATGTTCAGGGTTAGGGTTATCTGTTAAAGGTATTGTTTATGCTTAGCGCACGGGCCCTGTCTGCATTAGGCGGGCGGGGGGAGTTTAGGGGGCTGGGATTGTACCCGGGAACCCACTCTATCATACTCTGGGTATGGGCCCGTAGGTTTCATGCAGGACACAGTGGTAGAGCCTCCATTCACGCATGGCATGGGAGGATTGCAGGCTTTCTAAACTCTAAGAAAGCAAGAAGTCTGAGAATTAGATTTAGGGTTAGGATTCTGGTTAGGGTTAAAGACGAAGTTTAGTTTTAGGGTGAGTGTTTAGGGTTAGGGATTAGGGTTAGGGTTAAAGGTTAGTCTTAGGTTTAACGGTTACACTTTGGTTTAGGGTTGAGGTTTACGGTTAGGGTTAAGATGAGGGGTTAGGGTTTGGTACAGAGTTAGGGTTAAGTGTTAGGTTTAGGGTTGAAGATTAGGATTAGGGTTAGGATTAAAGGTTAGCGTGAGAGTTAACGCTTAGGGTTAAGGTTAAGAGTTAGGGTTTAGGGTTAGGTTTAGGGTTAGTTTTAGGGTTAGAGTTATGTGCTATGGTTTGTGTTAGAGGTTAGGGTTAGGTTTACTCGTCACGGTTAGGGTTACGTTTAGGGGTTAGCATTAGGGTTAGGGTTAGGGTTAGGGTTAAGGGATAGGATTAGGGATAAGTGTTGGGCTTAGGGTTAGGGTTTAGTGTTAAGGTTAGCATTAAGGATTAGCGTTAGGGTCAGGGTTAAATGTTTGGGTGCGGGTAATGGTTAGGGTCAGGGTTTAGGTTCACGGATAGGGTTATTGTTAAGGGTTACAGGTAGGTTTAAGGTTCAGGGTTAGTGTTAGCATTAGGGCTTAAGGTTAGGATTAGGCGGTAGGTTAGATTTAGGGTTAGATCTAGGCGTTAGGGTGATGGCTACCGTTAGGGTTAAGAGATAGGGTTAGGATTAATGCTTAGGATTAGTGTTAGGGTTTGGGGTTAAAGTAAGTGTTAGGGGTTAGGTTTAAGGATCCAAGGTTAGGGTTATTTTTAGCTGTAGTGTTAGGGTTAGGGATAAGGGATCCCATTAGCATTAAGGGTCTTCCTTACTGTAGGGTTAAGGGTTAGGCTTAGAGTTAAAGGTTAAGGTTAGGGTCAGTGTTAAGATTTAGGGTGAGGGTTAACGGTTAGGGTAAAGGTTAAGCATTAGGGTTAGGGATTAGTGATTAGGGTTTTTGGTTAGTGTTAGGGTTAGCGGTTAGGAGTTAGTGTTTTATGAAGGGGTATGGTTAGAATTAGGATTGGGGTTAGAGTTAGGGTGAGGTATAGGGGTTAGGTTTAGGGGTTAGTTTTAGGGTAAAAGGATAGGATTAGGGTTACGGGTTGGGCTTAGGTTTAGGGTTAAAGTTTACTGCTAGGGTTAGGGATAGGGTTCAGGCTTAGCTTTAGGGGTTCTGGTTAGGGTTAGGTGTTAGGTTAGTGTCAGGGTTAGGTCTAGTCGTGAGGGTAAGGTTTAGGGTTAGCTTTAAGATCTAGGGTTAGGTTTAATGGTTAGGATTAGGATTAGGGTTAAGGGTTAGGGTAAGGCTTAGGGGTTAGGGTGAAGGGTTAGGGTCAAGGGTTAGGGTTTTTGTTAGGCATAGCGTTGGGGTTAGAAGTAAGGGTTACTGTCAGTGTTAGGGTTGTAGGTAGGGTTAGGGTTAGGGTTAGCGGTTTAGAATTAGGGTTAGGGATTAGGTGTCACAGTGATGACTAGGAGATAGGGTTAGAATTATGGGATAGGGGTTGTTCTCAGGAAATGGGTTATGCATTAACGTTAGGATAAGAGGTTAAAGTTAGGCGCACGGGTGAGGTTTACGTGTTAAGGGGAGAAATAGGAACAGGGTTGGGTGTTATGTTCAGGGTTAGGGTTATCTGTTAAAGGTATTGTTTATGCTTAGCGCACGGGCCCTGTCTGCATTAGGCGGGCGGGGGGAGTTTAGGGGGCTGGGATTGTACCCGGGAACCCACTCTATCATACTCTGGGTACGGACCCGTGGGTTTCATGCAGGACACAGTGGTAGAGCCTCCTTTCACGCATGGCATGGGAGGATTGCAGGCTTTCTAAACTCTAAGAAAGCAAGAAGTCTGAGAATTTGATTTAGG
>NW_027182867.1:967500-970000 GCF_041146395.1 Eulemur rufifrons | reverse complement strand
GGTTTAATGCTTAGGATTAGGGTTAGGGTTTGGCGTTAAAGTAAGTGTTAGGGGTTAGGTTTAAGGATCAAAGGTTAGGGTTATTTTTAGCTGTAGTGTTAGGGTTAGGGATAAGGGATCCCATTAGCATTAAGGGTCTTCCTTACTGTAGGCTTAAGGGTTAGGCTTAGAGTTAAAGGTTAAGGTTAGGGTCAGTGTTAAGATTTAGGGTGAGGGTTAACGGTTAGGGTAAAGGTTAAGCGTTAGGGTTAGGGTTTAGTGATTAGGGTTTTTGGTTAGTGTTAGGGTTAGCGGTTAGGAGTTAGTGTTTTATGAAGGGGTATGGTTAGAATTAGGATTGGGGTTAGAGTTAGGGTGAGGTATAGGGGTTAGGTTTAGGGGTTAGTTTTAGGGTAAAAGGATAGGATTAGGGTTACGGGTTGGGCTTAGGTTTAGGGTTAAAGTTTACTGCTAGGGTTAGGGATAGGGTTCAGGGTTAGCTTTAGGGGTCTGGTTAGGGTCAGGTGTTAGGTTAGTGTCAGGGTTAGGTCTAGTCGTGAGGGTAAGGTTTAGGGTTAGCTTTAAGAGCTAGGGTTAGGTTTAACGGTTAGGATTAGGATTAGGGTTAAGGGTTAGGGTAAGGCTTAGGGGTTAGGGTGAATGGATAGGGTCAAGGGTTAGGGTTTTTGTTAGGCATAGCGTTGGGGTTAGAAGTAAGGGTTACTGTCAGTGTTAGGGTTGTAGGTAGGGTTACGGTTAGGGTTAGCGGTTTAGAATTAGGGTTAGGGATTAGGTGTCACAGTGATGACTAGGAGATAGGGTTAGAATTTTGGGATAAGGTTTGTTCTCAGGAAATGGGTTATGCATTAACGTTAGGATAAGAGGTTAAAGTTAGGCGCACGGTGAGGTTTACGTGTTAAGGGGAGAAATAGGAACAGGGTTGGGTGTTATGTTCAGGGTTAGGGTTATCTGTTAAAGGTATTGTTTATGCTTAGCACACGGGTCCTGTCTGCATTAGGCGGGCGGGGGGAGTTTAGCGGGCTGGGATTGTACCCGGGAACCCACTCTATCATACCCTGGGTATGGGCCCGTGGGTTTCATGCAGGACACAGTGGTAGAGCCTCCTTTCACGCATGGCATGGGAGGATTGCAGGCTTTCTAAACTCTAAGAAAGCAAGAAGTCTGAGAATTAGATTTAGGGTTAGGATTATGGTTAGGGTTAAGGATGAAGTTTAGTGTTAGGGTGAGGGCTTAGGGTTAGGGATTAGGGTTAGGGTTAAAGGTTAGTCTTAGGTTTAACGGTTACACTTTGGTTTAGGGTTGAGGTTTACGGTTAGGATTTAGATGAGGGGTTAGTGTTTGGTAAAGTGTTACGGTTAAGTGTTAGGTTTAGGGTTGAAGATTAGGATTAGGGTTAGGATTAAAGGTTAGCGTGAGAGTTAACACTTAGGGTTAAGGTTAAGAGTTATGGTTTAGGGTTAGGTTTAGGGTTAGGGTTAGTTTTAGGGTTAGAGTTATGTGCTATGGTTTGTGTTAGAGGTTAGGGTTAGGTTTACTGGTCACGGTTAGGGTTATGTTTATAGGGTAGCATTAGGGTTAAGGTTAAGGTTAAGGGATAGGATTAGGGATAAGTGTTGGGCTTAGGGTTAGGGTTTAGTGTTAGGGTTAGCATTAAGGATTAGGGTTAGGGTCAGGGTTAAAAGCTTGGGTGCGGGTAATTGTTAGGGTCAGGGTTAAGGTTGACGGATAGGGTTAGTGTTAAGGGTTACGGGTAGGTTTAGGGTTCAGGGTTAGAGTTAGGGTTAGGGTTAGGGTTAGGGGTTAGGATTAGGGTAAGGGTCAGGGTCAGGGGTTAGGGGTTAGGGTTAGGGTTAGGGGTTAGGGTTAGGGGTTAGGGTTAGGGTTAGGGTTAGGGGGTTAGGGTTATGGTTGTGGTTGGGGTTAGGGTTAGGGTTAGGGGTTAGGGTTAGGGTTAGGGGTTAGGGTTAGGTTTAGGGTTCGGGTTCGGGTTAGGGTTAGGGTTAGGGTTGGGTTAGGGTTAGGGTTAGGGTTGAGTTAGGGTTAGGGTTAGGGGTAGGGGTAGGGGTAGGGATAGAGGTTAGGGTTAGGGGTAGGGGTAGGGGTAGGGGTTAGGGGTTATGGTTAGGGTTAGGGTGAGTGGTTAGGGTTAGGGGTTAGGGTTAGTGGTTAGGGTTATGGTTAGGTTAAGGGTTGGGTTAGGGTTGGGGTTGTGGTTGGGGTTAGGGTTAGGGTTAGGGGTTAGGGTTAGGGGTTAGAGGTAGATGTTATGGTTAGGGTTAGGGGTAAGGGTTAGGTTTAGGGGTTAGGGTTAGGGTTAGGGTTAGGGGTTAGAGTTAGGGTAGGGTTAGGGTTAGGGTTAGGGGTTAGGGTTAGGGGTTAGGGTTACGGGTAGGGGTTAGGGTTAGGGTTAGGGTTTGGGATTAGGGTTAGGGTTAGGGGTTAGGGTTAGGGTTAGGGGTTAGAGTTAGGGTTAGGGTTAGGGTCAGGGTTCGGGTTAGGG
>NW_027182867.1:902500-942500 GCF_041146395.1 Eulemur rufifrons | reverse complement strand
CTTAGGTTTAGGGTTAAAGTTTACTGCTAGGGTTAGGGATAGGGTTCAGGGTTAGCTTTAGGGGTTCTGGTGAGGGCTAGGTGTTAGGTTAGTGTCAGGGTTAGGTCTAGTCGTGAGGGTAAGGTTTAGGGTTAACTTTAAGAGCTAGGGTTAGGTTTAATGGTTAGGATTAGGATTAGGGTTAAGGGTTAGGGTAAGGCTTAGGGGTTAGGGTGAAGGGTTAGGTTCAAGGATTAGGGTTTTTGTTAGGCATAGCATTGGGGTTAGAAGTAAGGGTTACTGTCAGTGTTAGGGTTGTAGGTAGGGTTACTGTTAGGGTTAGCGGTTTAGAATTAGGGTTAGGGATTAGGTGTCACAGTGATGACTAGGAGATAGGGTTAGAATTATGGGATAGGGGTTGTTCTCAACAAATGGGTTATGCATTAATGTTAGGATAAGAGGTTAAAGTTAGGCGCACGGTGAGGTTTACGTGTTAAGGGGAGAAATAGGAACAGGGTTGGGAGTTATGTTCAGGGTTAGGGTTATCTGTTAAAGGTATTGTTTATGCTTAGCGCACGGGCCCTGTCTGCATTAGGCGGGCGGGGGGAGTTTAGGGGGCTGGGATTGTACCCGGGAACCCACTCTATCATACTCTGGGTATGGGCCCGTGGGTTTCATGCAGGACACAGTGGTAGAGCCTCCTTTCACGCATGGCATGGGAGGATTGCAGGCTTTCTAAACTCTAAGAAAGCAAGAAGTCTGAGAATTAGATTTAGGGTTAGGATTCTGGTTAGGGTTAAGGATGAAGTTTAGTGTTAGGGTGAGGGCTTAGGGTTAGGGCTTAGGTTTAGGGTTAAAGGTTACTCTTAGGTTTAACGGTTCCACTGTGGTTTAGGGTTGAGGTTTACGGTTAGGGTTAAGATGAGGGGTTAGGGTTTGGTACAGCGTTAGAGTTAAGTATTAGGTTTAGTGTTGAAGATTAGGATTAGGGTTAGGATTAAAGGTTAGCGTGAGAGTTAACGCTTAGGGTTAAGGTTAAGAGTTAGGGTTTAGGGTTAGGTTTAGGGTTAGGGTTAGTTTTAGGGTTAGAGTTATGTGCTATGGTTTGTGTTAGCGGTTAGGGTTAGGTTTACTGGTGACGGTTAGGGTTACGTTTAGGGGTTAGCATTAGGGTTAGGGTTAGGGTTAAGGGATAGGATTAGGGTTAAGTGTTGGGCTTAGGGTTAGGGTTTAGTGTTAGGGTTAGCATTAAGGATTAGGGTTAGGGTCAGGGTTAAATGCTTGGGTGCGGGTAATGGTTAGGGTCAGGGTTAAGGTTCACGGATCGGGTTAGTGTTAAGGGTTATGGGTAGGTTTAGGGTTCAGGGTTAGAGTTAGCATTAGGGCTTAAGGTTAGGATTAGGTGGTAGGTTAGATTTAGGGTTAGATCTAGGCGTTAGGGTAAGGGCTAGCGTTAGGCTTAAGAGATAGGGTTAGGTTTAATGCTTAGGATTAGGGTTAGGGTTTGGGGTTAAAGTAAGTGTTAGGGGTTAGGTTTAAGGATCAAAGGTTAGGGTTATTTTTAGCTGTAGTGTTAGGGTTAGGGATAAGGGATCCCATTAGCATTAAGGGTCTTGCTTACTGTAGGATTAAGGGTTAGCCTTAGAGTTTAAGGTTAAGGTTAGGGTCAGTGTTGAGATTTAGAGTGAGGGTTAACAGTTAGGGTTAAGGTTAAGCGTTAGGGTTAGGGATTAGTGATTAGGGTTTTTGGTTAGTGTTAGGGTTAGCTGTTAGGAGTTAGTGTTTTATGAAGGGGTATGGTTAGAATTAGGATTGGGGTTAGATTTAGGGTGAGGTTTAGGTGTTAGGTTTAGGGATTAGTTTTAGGGTAAAAGGATAGGATTAGGGTTACGGGTTGGGCTTAGGTTTAGGGTTAAAGTTTACTGCTAGGGTTAGGGATAGGGTTCAGGGTTAGCTTTAGGGGTTCTGGTTAGGGTTAGGTGTTAGGTTAGTGTCAGGGTTAGGTCTAGTAGTGAGGGTAAGGTTTAGGGTCAGCTTTAAGAGCTAGGGTTAGGTTTAATGGTTAGGATTAGGATTAGGGTTAAGGGTTAGGGTAAGGCTTAGGGGTTAGGGTGAAGGGTTAGGGTCAAGGGTTAGGGTTTTTGTTAGGCATAGCGTTGGGGTTAG
This sequence comes from Eulemur rufifrons, assembly GCF_041146395.1. NCBI lineage: Eukaryota > Metazoa > Chordata > Mammalia > Primates > Lemuridae > Eulemur > Eulemur rufifrons. The sequence continues at coordinate 940,355 of NW_027182867.1, read as the reverse complement.
AAGTAAGGTTTACTGTCAGTGTTAGGGTTGTAGATAGGGTTACGGTTAGGGTTAGCGGTTTAGAATTAGGGTTAGGGATTAGGTGTCACAGTGATGACTAGGAGATAGGGTTAGAATTATGGGATAGGGGTTGTTCTTAGGAAATGGGTTATGCATTAACGTTAGGATAAGAGGTTAAAGTTAGGCGCACGGTGAGGTTTACGTGTTAAGGGGAGAAATAGGAACAGGGTTGGGTGTTATGTTCAGGGTTAGGGTTATCTGTTAAAGGTATTGTTTATGCTTAGCGCACGGGCCCTGTCTGCATTAGGCGGGCGGGGGGAGTTTAGGGGGCTGGGATTGTACCCGGGAACCCACTCTATCATACTCTGGGTATGGGCCCGTGGGTTTCATGCAGGACACAGTGGTAGAGCCTCCTTTCACGCATGGCATGGGAGGATTGCAGGCTTTCTAAACTCTAAGAAAGCAAGAAGTCTGAGAATGAGATTTAGGGTTGGATTATGGTTAGGGTTAAGGATGAAGTTTAGTGTTAGGGTGAGGGCTTAGGGTTAGGGATTAGGGTTAGGGTTAAAGATTACTCTTAGGTTTAACGGTTAAACTTTGGTTTAGGGTTGAGGTTTACGGTTAGGGTTAAGATGAGGGGTTAGGGTTTGGTACAGGGTTAGGGTTAAGTGTTAGGTTTAGGGTTGAAGATTAGGATTAGGGTTGGGATTAAAGGTTAGCGTGAGAGTTAACGCTTAGGGTTAAGGTTAAGAGTTAGGATTTAGGTTTAGGGTTAGGGTTAGGGTTAGTTTTAGGGTTAGAGTTATGTGCTATGTTTTGTGTTAGAGGTTAGGGTTAGGTTTACTGGTCACGGTGAGGGTTACGTTTAGGGGTTAGCATTAGGGTTAGGGTTAAGGGATAGGATTAGGTTTAAGTGTTGGCCTTAGGGTTAGGGTTTAGTGTTAGGGTTATCATTAAGGATTAGGGTTAGGGTCAGGTTTAAATGCTTGGGTGCGGGTAATGGTTAGGGTCAGGGTTAAGGTTCACGGATAGGGTTAGTGTTAAGGGTTACGGGTAGGTTTAGGGTTCAGGGTTAGAGTTAGCATTAGGACTTAAGTTTAGGATTAGGCGGTAGGTTAGATTTAGGGTTAGATCTAGGCGTTAGGGTAAGGGCTAGGGTTAGGGTTAAGAGATAGGGTTAGGTTTAATGCTTAGGATTAGGGATAGGGTTTGGGGTTAAAGTAAGTGTTAGGGGTTAGGTTTAAGGATCCAAGGTTAGGGATATTTTTAGCTGTAGTGTTAGGGTTAGGGATAAGGGATCCCATTAGCATTAAGGGTCTTCCTTACTGTAGGGTTAAGGGTTAGGCTTAGAGTTAAAGGTTAAGGTTAGGGTCAGTGTTAAGATTTAGGGTGAGGGTTAGGGTTAGGGTTAGGGTTAGGGTTAGCGGTTAGGAGTTAGTGTTTTATGAAGGGGTATGGTTAGAATTAGGATTGGGGTTAGAGTTAGGGTGTGGTTTAGGTGTTAGGTTTAGGGGTTAGTTTTAGGGTAAAAGGATAGGATTAGGGTTACGGGTTGGGCTTAGGTTTAGGGTTAAAGCTTACTGCTGGGGTTAGGAATAGGGTTCAGGGTTAGCTTTAGGGGTTCTGGTTAGGGTTAGGTGTTAGGTTAGTGTCAGGGTTAGGTCTAGTCGTGAGCGTAAGGTTTAGGGTTAGCTTTAAGAGCTAGGGTTAGGTTTAATGGTTAGGATTAGGATTACGGTTAAAGATTAGGGTAATGCTTAGGGGTTAGGGTGAAGGGTGAAGGGTTAGGGCTTTTGTTAGGCATAGCGTTGGGGTTAGAACTAAGGGTTCCTGTCAGTGTTAGGGTTGTAGGCAGCGTTACGGTTAGGCTTAGCGGTGGAGAATTAGGGTTAGGGATTAGGTGTTACAGTTATGACTAGGAGATAGGGTTAGAATTATGGGATAGGGGATGTTCTCAGGGAATGGGTTATGCATTAACGTTACGTTAAGAGGTTAAAGTTAGGCTCACGGTGAGGTTTACGTGTTAAGGGGAGAAATAGGAACAGGGTTAGGTGCCATGTTCAGGGTTAGGGTTATCTGTTAAAGGTATCATTTATGCTTAGCGCATGGGCCCTGTCGGCATTAAGCTGGGGGGAGGTTAGGGGGCTGGGATTGTCACCGGGAACCCACTGTATCGGACTCTGGGTATGGGCCCGTGGGTTTCATGCAGGACACAGTGGTAGAGCCTCCTTTCACACATGGCACGGGAGGATTGCAGGCTTTCTAAACTCTAAGAAAGCAAGAAGTCTGAGAATTAGATTTAGGGTTAGGATTATGGTTAGGGTTCAGGATGAAGTGTAGTGTTATGGTGAGGGGATAGGGTTACAGATTAGGGTTACGGTTTAAGGTTACTGTTAGGTTTAACGGTTACAGTTCGTTTTGGGGTTGAGGTTTGCGGATAGGGTTAAGATGAGGGGTTAGGTTTTGGTACAGGGTTAGGGTTGTGTTAGGTTTAGGTTTGAAGATTAGGATTAGAGTTAGGATTAAAGGTTAGCATGAGAGTTAACGGTTAAGATTAAGGTTAAGGGTTAGGGTTAGGGTTTAGGTTTAGGGTTAAGGGTTAGGGTTAGTTTTAGGGTTAGAGTTATGTGTTAGGGTTTGTGTTAGAGGTTAGGGTTAGGTTTACTGTTCACGGTTAGGGTTACGTTTAGGGGTTAGCATTAGGGTTAGGGATTAGGTTTAGGGTAAGGGTTTAGAGTTAGTGTTGGGCTTTAGGCTCGGGGCTTAGGTTCAGGGTCAGGGGTTAGGGTTGGTGGTAGGGCTTAGATTTAGCGGTCAGTTTAAGGGCACAGGACCTGGTTAATCTACGGTGAGAGGGGTGCGGTCGGAGTCACCACGAAAGCACAACATCATTCCCTGGGCCCTGGGACAAGACCTACATGCAGGACTCAGGCGGAGCCTCATCTCACACATGGCATTGCTGTATTGTAGGCTTGCTTCACTCGGGAATGGAAGTAGTGTGAGAATTAAGGTTAGGGTTGGGGTTAGGGGTTTCGAGTTAGGGGTTAGGTTTCGAGTCATGGTTAGGTGCTAGTGGTTAGGGGTAGAGTTAGTGTTACGGGTTCGGTGTTAATTCTGGGTTAGGGGGCCAGGGGTAGGTTTAGGGTTGGGGTTAGTGTTATCGTTAGCGGTTAGGGTTAATGGATAGGGTTAGGGTTAAGGGTAGGCTTAGGGTTAGGGTTTAGGGTTAGGGTTAAGGTTTAGGGTTAGGGTCAGGGTTAAGGGTTAGGGTTAGGGTTAGGGTGTTATGGTTAAGGATTAGGTTTATTGTTCAGGTTTAAGGTTAGCATTATGGGTTTGTGTTACTTCTAACTGTAGGTCAGTGTTGGGGTTAGAACTCTAGGCATTAAGGTAAAGGTTAGAGTTAGGGTTAAGAGTTGGGGTTATGTTTAATGGTTAGGATTGGGATTAGGGTTAAGGGTTAGGGGTAAGGTTAGGGGTTATGACTAAGGATCAAAGGTTACGGTTATTTTTAGGCGTAGGGTTAGGGTAAGGGGTTAGGGTTAGTGTTAGTGTTGTTGGTAGGGTTAAGGTTAGGGTTGGTGTTTCAGAATTAGAGATTAGGTGTTATGGTTATGGCTAGGAGTTAGGGTTAGAATTACAGTATAGGGCTTGTTCTCAGGGTGTCATGCATTAACGTTACGATATGGGGTTAAAATTAGGGTTACGGTGAGGTTTACGTGTTAAGGTGAGCAGTAGGATCAGGGTTAGGTGTTATGTTCTGGGATAGGGTTATGGGTGAGGGGTAGTGTTTATGCTTAGGGCATGGGCCCTGTATGCCCTAGGAATCGAAGTTAGGGGTCGGTTGTGGTCGCTGGGAACCCACTCTATTGTACGCTGTGTATGGGCCTCTGGGTTTCTTGCAGGACACTGTGGCAGAGCGGGCTTTCATGCATGGCTTAGTAGGATTGTAGGCTTTCAAAACTCTGAGAAAGCAAGAAGTCTGAGAATTAGATTTCGGGTTAGGATTACGGTACGGTTTAGGGATGAAGATTAGTGATAGGGTGAGGGCTTAGGGTTAGAGGTTAGGGTTAGGGTTAGGGTTGTTTGTAGGGTGAAGTTTAGGGTTGGCATTTTAGAATTAGGGATGAGGTCTTATGGTTATGGCTGGGGATTAGGATTAGAATTATGGGATGGGGCTTCTTTTCAGGGTGTTATGCATTAAGGTTAAGATAAGGGGATAAGTTAGGGTTACGGGGAGGTTTATGTTTTAAGGTGAGCAATAGGATCAGGGTCAGGTGTTATATTCAGGGTGAGGGTTATCTGTTAGGGGTAGTGTTTATACTTAGCGTACAGGCCCTGTCTGCACTTGGCGGGGGGCTGGGGTTAGGGGGATGGGATTGTCCCCGGGAACCCACTCTATCGTACGCTGGATATGGGCTCCTGGGTTTCATGCAGGACACAGTGGTAGAGCCCCCTTTTACTCATGGCATGGGAGGATTTTAGGCTTTCTAAACTCTGAGAAAGCAAGAAGTCTGACAATTAGATTTAGGGGTAGGATTATGGTAATGTTTAGCGAGGAAGATTAGTGTTAGGGTGGGCTCTTAGGGTTAGGGGTTAGGGTTTAAGGTTTGTGTTATTTTTAACAGTTACAGTTACGTTTATGGTTAAGTTTCAGGGTTAGGGTTAAGGTTTGGTTTTATCGTTTGGCACAGGGTTAGGCTTCAGTGTTAGCTTTATGGTTAAAGATTAGGATTAGGGTTAGTGTGAGGGTTAATGGTAAGGTTCAAGATTAAGGGTTAGGGTTGGGCTTAGGGTTAGGAATAAGGCTTCGTGTAACATTTAGGTTTAGAGTTAAGTGTTATGGTTATGGCTAGAGGTTAGGGTTAGGTTTAGGGTTCATGGTTAGGGTTACATTTAGGGGTTCGGGTTACGGGTTAAGTTTAGGGCGAGTGTTTAGTGTTACTGTTGGGCGTTAGGATAAGGGCCGAGGTTTAGGGTTAGGATTTAGGTTTAGTGTTAGGGCTTAGATTTAGTGGTTAGTTTAAGGGCACATGCTCTGTTTAATCTATGGTGGGAAGGGTGCAGACTGGGTCGCCTCAACACCACACCATCGTACTTGGGCCTTGGGCCCAGACCTACATGCAGGACTCAGGCAGAGCCTCTTCTCACTCGTGGCATGGCTCTATTGTAGGCTTGGTCAACTCTGAGAACGAAGGAAGTGTGAGAATTAGGGTTATGGTTAGGGTTATGTGTTTGGGGTTAGAGGTTTGGGTTTGAGTGAAGTTTAGTGGTTAGGAATTAGAAGTTAGGATTAGTGTGTCAGGGGTTAGGTGTTAGGTTTTTGTAAGGGGCTAGCGTTAGATTTAGGTTTAGGGTTAATGTTCAGGTGGGTTAGGGGTCAGCGTTAGGGTTAGGCTTACAAGATAGGATTAAGGTAAAGGGTGAAGGCTTAAGATTAGCAGTAAGGGTTAAGGTTAGGGTTAAGGGTTAGGGTTTCGGTCCAAGTTAAGGGTGAGAGTGAGGGTTAACAGTTGCGATTAGGGTAACGGTTTAGGGATAGTAATAGGTTTAAGGGATAGGGTTAGGGTTAGGTTTAGGGTTCGGGGTTAGGGTTAGCATTAGTGGTTAGGGTTAGGGTTAGGGGTTAGGGTTACAGTTAGGGTTAGGTCTAGGCATTATGGTAATGGTTCGTGTTAGGGTTAAGAATTAGGGTTAGGTTTAATTGTTAGGATTATGATCAGGGTAATGGTTAGGGTTAGGGTTAGTGTTAGGGTTGTTTGTAGGGTGAAGGTAATGTTTAGCAGTTTAGAATTAAGTTTAGGGATTAGGTGTTACGGTTATGCTAGGAGTTAGGCTTAGAATTAAGGGATAGGGTTTGTTCTTAGGGTAAGTGTTATGCAATAACATTAGGATAGGGGTTAAAGTTAGGGTTACAGTGAGGTTTACGTGTTAAGGTGAACAATAACATCAGGGTTAGGTGTTATGTTCAGGGTTAGGGTTATGGGTGAGGTGCAGGGTTTTTGCTTAGGGCATGGGCCCTGTCAGCACTAGCAGGGGGAGTTAGGGGGCTGTGATTGTCCCCGGGAACCCACTCTATTTTACACAGAGTATGGGCTCCTGGGTTTCATGCAGGACACTGTGGCAGAGCCAGCTTTCACGCATGGCTTTGGAGAATTGTAGGCTTTTAAAACTCTGAGATAGCAAGAAGTCTGAGAATTAGATTTAGGGTTAGGATTATGGTTAGGGTTAGGGATGAAGATTAGTCAGGGAGAGGGCTTAGGGTTAGGGCTTAAGCTTCGAGTGAGGATTAGGGGTTAGGGAGTAGGTGTTGGGTTTAGTGATAGGGTTAGGGCTTAGGGGTTAGGGTTGGGTTAGGGGCTAGGGTTAGATTTAGAGTGGGGTTAGGGTTAGCGTTATGGGTTAGGGTTAGGGTTAAGGGATAGGATAAGGGTTAAGCGTTAAGGCTTAGGGTTAGCGTTAAGTGTTAGGTTTAGTTTTAAGGGTTAGGGTTACAGTTCGAGTTAAGGGTTAGTGTGGGGTTAACGGTTAGGGCTAGGGTTATGGGTTAAGGATAGAGTTAGGTTTAAGGCTTAGGATTAGGGTTCAGTGTTAGGGTTAGCATTAGGGATTAGGGTTAGGGTTAGGGGTTACGTTTACTCTTAGGGTTAGGTCTAGGCATTAGGGTACGTGTTAGTGTTAGGCTTAAGAGTTAGGGTTAGGTTTAATTGTTAGGATTAGGATCAGGGTTAAGGGTTAGGGTTAAGTGTCAAGTGTTACGGTTATTTTTAGGTGTACGGTTAGGGTTAGCGGTTAGGGTTAGGGTTAGTTTGTAGGGATAAGGTAATGTTTAGCAGTTTTGAATTAGCCTTAGGGATTAGGTGTTACAATTGTGGCTAGGAGTTAGGGTTAGAATTAAGGGATAGGGGTTGTTCTTAGGGTAAGTCTTATGCATTAACGTTAGGATAACAGGTTCAAGTTAGAGTTATGGTGAGGTTGATGTGTTAAGGTGAGCAATAGTATCAGGGTGAGCTGTGATGTTCAGGGTTAGGGTTATGGGTGAGGGGTAGTGTTTATGCTTATATCACGAGCCCTCTCTGCTCTAGGAGGGGGCTTAGAGGGCTGGGATAGATGCCGGAAGCCACTCTATCATACACTGGGTATGGGCCCCTTGGTTTCATGCCGGACACAGTGGCCAAGCCTCCTTCTACACATGGCATGGGAGGATTGTAGGCTTTGTAAACTCTGAGAAAGCAAGAAGTCTGAGAATTAAATTTAGGGCTAGGATTAGGGTTAGGGTTAGCAATATAGGTTACTGTTATGGTGAGGGCTTAGGGTTAGGGGTTTCGGTTAGGGTCAGGGTTAAAGGTTAGTGTTAGGTTTAACAGTTACAGTTAGGTTTAGGGTTAAGCTTTAAGGTTTACGGTTAGGGTTAAGATTAGGGGTTAGGTTTTGGTACAGGGTAAGGGTTAAGTGCTAGGTTTAGGCTCAAAGATTAGGATTAGGGTTAGGGTTAAGGTTTAGTGTGAGGGTTAACGGTTAGGGTTAAGGTTAAGTGTTAGGTTTATGGGTTAGGGTTAGGGTTAAGTGTTCATGTTAGGTTTAGGGTTAGAGTTAAGTGTTATGGTTAGGGTTAGGGGTTTGGGTTAGGTTTAGGGTTCATGGTTAAGGTTACATTTAGGGGTTAGGTTTAGGGTAAGCGTTTAGTGTTAGTGTTGGGCATTAGGGTCAGGGCTTAGGTAGGGTTAGGGGTTAGGGTCAGTGTTTGGGCTTTGATTTGGCGGTTAGTTTAAGGGTACAGGACCTGTGTAATCTATGGTGAGAAGGGTGCAGAATGTTTCCATGCGACACTACACCATCGGATCCTGGGCCTTTGGCCCAGACCTACTTGCAGGACTCATGCGGAAACTCTACTCACGCATTGCATGGTTGTATTTTAGGCTTGGTTAACTCTGAGAATGGAAGTAGTGTGAGAAATAGGGTTATGGTTAGGGTTAAGGGTTTGGTGTTAGGGGTTAGGGTTCAAGTGAGGTTTAGTGGTTAGGGACTAGGATTTAGGGTTAGTGTTAGGGTTAGGGGTTAGTTTTGCGTTAGGGGCTAGGGTTAGATTTATGGTTGGGGTTAGTGTTAGGGTTAGGATTAGGCATCAGGGTTAGTGTTAGGGTTAAAGGATAGGATTGGCGTTAAGTGTTTAGGCTTAGGGTTTGTGTTAAGTGTTAGGGTTGGGGTTTAGGCTTAGGGTTACGGTTTGAGTTAAGCTCTAGGGTGAGGGTTAAAGATTAGGCTTAGGATTATTGGTTAGGGATAGAGTTATGTTTAAGGGTTAGGGATAGGGTTAGGTTTAGGGTTCAGTGTTAGGGTTAGCATTAGGGGTTAGGGTTAGGGTTAGGGGTTAGGCGTAGTGATGTATTAAGGGCTATGGTTAGAATTAGGATTGGGGTTAGTGTTAGGTTTAGGGTTAGGGGTTAGGTTTAGGGTTAAGGGATAGGATTATGGTTAAGGGTTGGGCGTAGCTTTAGGGTTAAGATTTAGTGTTAGGGTCCGGTTTAAGGGTTAGGGTGAGGGTTAACGGTTAGGGTTAGGGTTGGGGTTAGGGGTTAGGGATATAGTTAGTATTAAGTGTTAGAGTTAGGTTTAGGGTTCAGGGTTAGGGTTAGCTTTAGGGGTTATGATTAGGGTTAGGTGTTAGTTTAGTGTTAGTGTTAGGTCTAGGCGTCAGGGTAAGGTTTAGGGTTAGGGTTAAGATCTAAGGTTGGGTTAGGGTTAGGGTTAGGGTTAGGAGTTAGGATAAAGGGTCAAGGGTTAGCATTATTTTTAGCCATAGCTTTGGCGTTAGGAGTAAGGGTTAGGTTCAGTGTTAGGGTAACAGTAGGTTACCGTAACAGTAACTACGTAGGGTAACAGTTAGTGTTAGTGGTTTAGAATTAGGGTTAGGGATTAGTTGTCACAGTTATGACTAGGAGATAGGGTTAGAATTATGGGATAGGGGTTAATCTCAGGGTAAGTGTTATGCATTAACGTTAGGATAAGAGGTTAAAGTTCAGGTTACAGTGAGGTTTACATTCTAAGGTGAGCAATAGAATCAGGGTTAAATGTTATTTTCAGGGTTAGAGTTTTGGGTGAGGTGTAGAGTTTATGCTTAGGGCACGGGCCTTGTCTGCATTAGGCGGGGGGGGGGGTTAGGGGGCTGGGATTGTCACCAGGAAGCCACTCTATCGTACTCTGGTTATGGGCCCCAGCGGTTCATTCAGGACACAGTGGAAGAGCCTCCTTTCACGCATGGCATGGGAGGATTGTAGGCTTTCTAAACTCTAAGAAAGCAAGAAGACTGAGAATTAGATTTAGGGTTAGGGTTAGGGTTCGGGTTAAGGATCAAGGTTAGTATTAGGGTGAAGGCTTAGAGTTAGGGGTTACGGGTAGCGTTACAGGTTACTCTTAGTTTTAACCGTTACAGTTAGGTTCAGGGTTAAGGTTTATGGTTAGGTTTAAGGTTAGGGTTTAGGGTTTGGTACAGGATTAGGGTTAAATATTAGGTTTAGGGTTAAAGATTACGATTAAGGTTAGGTTTAAAGGTTAGTGTGAGGGTTAACAGTCAAGGTTAAAGTTAAGAGTTAGGGTTAGGGTTAGTGTTAGGATTAAGGGTTCATGTTAGGTTTAGGGTTAGAGTTAAGTGCTATGGTTAGCGCTCGAGGTTAGGGTTAGGTTTAGGGTTCACAGTTAGGGTTACGTTTAGAGGTTAGCATTAGGGTTAGGGATTAGCTTTAGGGTAAGAGTTTAGAGTTAGTGTTGGGCTTTAGGCTCAGGGCTTAGGTTTAGGGTCAGAGGTTAGGGTTGATGTTAGGGCTTAGATTTAGTGGTTAATTTAAGGGCACAGGACCTGTTTATTCTACAGTGAGAGGGGTTAGGGTTAGGGTTAGGGTTGTCGTAGGGGTTAAGGTTAGATTTAACCTTGGGGTTAGTGTTAGGGTTAGGATTAGGGGGTTAGTGTTAGGGTTAGGGGTTAAAAACACCTACAGCCAGCCCTAACCCGATTTCTGACACTTCTTCCATTCTCAGAGTTAACCAAGCCTACAATACAGCCATGTCATGCGTGAGAAGAGGCTCCACCTGAGTCCTGTATGTAGGTCTTGGCCCAAGGCCCAGCGTACGGTGGTGTTGTGTCGCAGCGACCCTGTGCACCACTCTCACCATAGATTAAACAGGTCCTGTGCCCTTAAACTCACCGCTAAATCTCAGCCCTAACACTAATCCTAACCCCTAACCCTAAAAGTTATCCTTAACCCTACTGTTAATACTCAAACTAACCCTTAACTCTAACCCTTGTCATGATCTTTAACCCTAACCCTAACACTTAACCCTAACCCTGTACCAAACCATAACCCCTAAGCTTAACCCTAACCCTAAACCTAAACCCTAAGTCTAACTGTAACTGTTAAACCTAACAGTAACTTTTAACCCTAAAACTAACCGTATCCCCTTACCCGAAGCCCTCACCCTAAGATTAAACTTCATCCCTAACCATAACGATAATCCTAACCTTAAATCTAATTCTCAGACGTCCTACTTTCTTAGAGATTTGAAAGCTTACAAACCTCCTTTACCATGCGTGAAATCAGGCTCTGCCAGAGTGTCCTACAAGAAACCCATGGGCCCATACCCTGCATACGATAGAGTGGGTTTCTGGTGACAATCGCATCCCCCTCAATCCCACTCCTAGGGCAGACAGGGCCCATACCCTAAGCAAAACCCTACCCCTCACTCATAATTCTAACCCTGATCCTATTGCTCACCTTAACACATAAACCTCACCGTAAACCTAACTTTAACCACTTATCCTAACATTAATGCATAACACTTATGCTAAGAACAACCCCTATCACTTAATTCTAACCCTAACTCCTAGCCATAACAGTAACCCCTAATCCCTAACCCTAATTCTAACCACTAAACATTACCTTAACCCTACAAACAACCCTAATACTAACCCTAACCTTAAACGCTAACCCTAACCTTATCCCTAAACATAACTTTAAAAGTTTACCCTAAACCCTAACCCTATCCCCTAACCCTAAGCCTAACCCTTAATTCTGATCCTAATCCTAATAATTAAACCTAACCCTAACCCTTAACCCTAACACTAACCCTTACCTTAATGCCGAGACCTAATCTTAGCAGTAAAGCTACCTCTAACCCTAACCCTAGACCTTAAACCTAACACTATCCCTAACTTATAACCCTAACCCTAACTGTTAACCCTCACCCTAACCCTTAACTCGGACCATAACCCTAACCCTTAACCCTAACCCTATCCCTTAATGCTAACCCTAAGCCTTAACCCTTAACCCTAATCCTATCCCTTAACCCTAACCCTAACCCCTAACCCTAACCCTAACCCTAACCCCAACCCTAAATCTATCTCTAGTCCCTAACCCAACCCTAACCGTTAACCCCTAATGCTAACATTAACCCTAACCCCTAATCCCTAACACCTAACCCTCACGCGAACACTAACCCCTAACCCCAAACACCTAACCCTAATCATAACCATAATTCTCACACTTCCTCCATTCTCAGAGTTAGCCAAGCCTACAATAAAACCATGCCATGCGTGAGAAGAGGCTCTGCCTGAGACCTGCATGTAGGTCTGGGCCCAAGGCCTAGGGTACGATGGTGTGGTGTGGCGATGACCCATTCTGCACACTTCTCACCATAGATTACACAGGTCCTGTGCCCTTAAAATAACCTCTAAATCTAAGTCCTAACTCTAACGCTAACTCTAACACTAACCCTTAACCCTAAACTTAAGCCCTGACCCTAACGCCCAACACAACATTAAACCCTTACCCTAATCCTTACCCATAACCCTAATGCCTAAACGTAACCCTAACGATGAACCCTAAACCTAACCCTAACCCAAAACCCTAACCATAACACTTAACTCTAACCCTAAACCTAACACGAACACTTAAACCTAAACTTAACCACTAACCCTAACACTTAACCTTAACCCTAACCGTTAACTCTCACACTAACCCTTAAACCTAACCCTAATCGTAATCTTTAACCCTAAACCTAACAGTTAACCCTTACCCTGTACCAAAACCTAACCCCTAACCTTAACCTTAACCCTAACACTTGACCCTAAAGCTAACTGTAACCATTAAACCTAACACTAACCTTTAACCCTGACCGTAACTCTAACCCCTAACCCTAAGCCCTCACCCTAATGCTAAACTTTATCCTTAACACTAACCATAATCCTATCCCTAAATCTAATTCTCAGACTTCTTGCTTTCTCAGAGTTTAGAAAGCCTACAATCCTCCCATGCCATGCGTGAAAAGAGGCTCTGCCACTGTGTCCTGCATGAAACCCAGGGACCCATACCCAGTGTACGATAGAGAAAGTTCTCGGCCACAATCCTAGACCCCTAATCCTCCCGCCTAGTGCAGACAGGGCCCGTGCCCTAAGCATAAAAAGTACGCCTAACATATAACCCTAACCTTGAACGTAACACCTAACCCTGATCCTACTGCTCACCTTATCATGTAGACCACACTGTAACCCTAACTTTAACCGCATCTCCTAAAGTTAATGCATAACACTTACACTGAGAACAACGCCTATCCCATAATTCTAACCCTAAATCTTAGCCATAACCATAAAACCTAATCCCTAACCCTAATTCTAAACTGCTAACCCTAACCTTAACACTACCAACAACCCTAACACTAACCCTAACCCTAACCCTCACCCCTAATCCTACCCTATGCCTAAAAGTAACCCTAACTCCTAACCCTTATCCCTAACCAAAAGCCCTGTCCCTAACCATAAGACTTAAGTCTCACCCTTATACCCTAACCCTAATACGAATCCTTAAGCCTAACCCCCAATCCTAACAATTAACCTTAACCCTAACTGTTAACGCTCACCCTAACCCTTAAATCAGACCAAAACCCTAACATTTAACCCTAACCCTAATCCCTAATGCTAACCCTAAGCCTTAACCCTTTACCCTAATCCTATCCCTTAAGCCTAACCCTAACCCTAATTCCTAACCCTAACCATAATCCCTAACCCTAACCCTAACACTAACCCTAACTCTGAATCTAACCCTAGCCCCTAAACCAACACTAACCCCTAACCCCTAACCCTAACACTAACACTAACTCCTAATTTCTAACCCCTGAACCACACTCGAACCCTAACCCCTAACCCCAAACAATTAACCATAACCATAACCCTAATTCTCACACTTCCTCCATTTTCAGAGTTCACCAAGCCTACAATAGAGCCATGCCATGAGTGAGAAGAGGCTCCGCCTGAGTCCTGCATGTAGGTCTGGGCCCAAGGCCCAGGTACGATGGTGTGGTGTCAAGGGGACCAATTCTGCACCCTTCTCACCATAGATTAAACAGGTCCTGTGCCCTTAAACTAACCACTAAATCTAAGCCCTAACACTAAACCTAAACGCTAACCCTAAACCTAAGCCCTTATCCTAATGCCCAACACTAACACCAAACACTCACCCTAAACCTAACCCGTAACCCTAACCCCTAAACGTAACCCTAACCATGCACCCTATATCTAACCCTAACCCCTAACCCTAACCATAACACTTAACTCTAACCCTAAACTAACATAAACCCTTAACACTAAACCTAATCCCTAACCCTCATGCTTAACCCTAACCGTTAATCCTCACACTTACCTTTAAACCTAACCCTAATTGTAATCTTTAACTCTAAACTTAACACTTAAACCTTAACCTGTACCAAAACCTATCCCCTAAACTGAACCCTAACACTAAACCTTAACGCTAAACCTAACTGTAACTGTTAAACCTAACACTGACCTTTAACTCTGACCCTAAACCTAACCCCTAACCCTAAGGCATCACCTTAACACTAAACTTCATCCCTAATTCTAACCATAATCCTAACCCTAAATCTAATTCTCAGACTTTTTCTTTCTCAGAGTTTAGAAAGCCTATAATCCTCCCATGCCATGTGTGAAAGGAGGCCCTGCCACTGTGTCCAGGGGCCAATACCCAGCATACGATAGAGTGATTTCCCGGCGAATATGCTAGCCCCCTAACCTCTCCGCCTAGTGCAGACAAGGCACGTGCCCTAAGCATAAACACAACCCCTAACCAATAACCCTAACCATAACTGTTAACTCTCACCCTAACATTTAACCCTGACACTAACCCTAACCCGTAAACCTATCCCTAAACCTTTACCCAAAGCCTAAGCCTTAACTCTAACACTATCATTTAACCCTAGCCCTAACCCCTAAATGTTACACTAACCATGAACCCTAAGCCTAACCGTAACCCCTAACACTAACCATAACACTTAACTGTAACCCTAAACCTAACAAGACCCCTTAACCCTAACACTAACCCCTAACCCTAGCCCTTAAACTTAACCCTAAACTTTTACCCTCACACTAACCTTTAACACTAACCATAATGCTAATCTTTAACCCTAAACCTAACACTTAACTCTTACCCTGTACGAAACCCTAACCCCTGACCTTAACCCTGACAATAAACCTTAACCCTAAACCTAACTTTAACCGTTAAAACTAACACTAACCTTAACCCTAACTCTATCCCTAACCCTTAACCCTAAGCCCTCACCCTAACACTAATCGTCATCCCTAATCCTAACCATAATCCTATCCCTAAATCTTAATCTCAGACGTCTTCCTCTCTCAGAGTTTAAAAAGCCCTCACCCTAAAATTTAACCCTAAACCTAACTGTAACTGTTTAAACTAACACTAATCTTTAACCATAACCCTAACCCTTAACCTGAACCCTAAGCCAAACTCTTAACCCTAATCCTATCCCTTAACCCTAACTCTAATCCCTAACTCGAACGCTAACACTAACCCCAACCCTAAACCTAACCCTAGCCCCTAACCCAACCCTCACCCCAACCCCAAACCCTAACACTAACCCTAACCCCTAATGCCTAACCCCTAACCCTCATTTGAACACTCTCTCCTAAACCCAAATCCCTAACCCTAACCATAACCCTAATTCTCACACTTCTTCCATTCTAAGAGTTAACCAAGCCTACAATACAACCATGCCATGCATGAGAACAGGCTCCCCCTGATTCCTGCATGTACGTCTGAGCCCAAGGCCCAGGGTACAATGCTGTGGTGTCTCAGCGACCGATTCCACACCCTTCTCACCATAGATTAAACAGGTCCTCTGACCTTAAACTAATCGCTAAATCTAAGTCCTAACACTAACCCCTACCCTAAACAGAAACCCTGACCCAAACTCCCTTCACTAACACTATACCCTTACACCAAACCTAACCCCTAAACCTAACCGCTAAACATAACCTTAACCATGAACCCTAAACTTGAACCTAAACCCTAACACTTAAGTGTAACCCTAAACCTAACACGAACCCCTAATCCTAACCCTAAACCCTAACCCTAACCCTTCACCTTAACCCTAACCGTTAACCCTCAGCTAACCCTTAAACCTAACACTAATCCTAATCTTTACCCCTAAGCCGAACACTTAACCCTAACCCTGTACCAAACCCTAATCCCTAACACTAAGCCCTCTCCCTAACACTAAACTTCATCCCTAACCCTAACCGTAATCCTAACCCTAAATCTAATTCTGAGACTTCTTGCTTTCTCAGAGTTTAGAAAGCCTACAATCCTCCCATGCCATGCATGAAAGGAGGCTCTGCCACTGTGCCCTGCATGAAACCCAGAGGCCCATACCCAGCATACGATAGAGTGGGTTCCTGGTGACAATCCCAGCCTCTGAGCCCCCCCACCTAGTGAAGACAGGGCCTGTGCCCTAAGCATAAACACTGCCCCTAACCCATAACCATAACCCTGATCATAACATCTGACCCTGATCCTATTGCTCACCTTAACATGTAAAACTCACCATAACCCTAACCCTAACCCCTTATCCTAACGTTAATGAATAATACTTACCCTGAGGACAGCACCTATCCCATAATTCTAACCCTAACTCTTATTCATAACTGTAAAACCTAATACCTAATTGTAAGCTGCTAACCCTAAATTTAACCCTACCAACAGCCCTAACACTAACCCTAACCCTAACCCTTGATCCTTAAGCCTAAACCCTAACCCTAACCCTAACCCTAAGTATAAACTCTACCCCTCACCCATAACCCTAACCCTGAACATGAAACCTAACCCTGATCCTATTGCTCACCTTAACATGTAAAGCTCACCGTAACACTAACTTTAACCGCTTACCCTAACTTTAAGCATAAAACTGACCCTGAGACCAACCCCTATGCCATAATTCTAACCCTAACTCCTTACCATAACCATAAC
Source organism: Eulemur rufifrons (assembly GCF_041146395.1). NCBI lineage: Eukaryota > Metazoa > Chordata > Mammalia > Primates > Lemuridae > Eulemur > Eulemur rufifrons. Next base: position 924,027 of record NW_027182867.1, on the reverse strand, counting down.
ACCTAATCCCTAATCCTAATTCTAAACTGCTAAACCTAACCTTAAGCCTACAAAAAACCTTAACGGTAACACTAACCCTAACACCTAATCCTAACCCTGTGCCTGAAAATAAACCTAACCCTTAACCTTTAACCCTAATGCTAACCCATAACCCTAACCATAACACTTTACTCTAACCCTAAATCTAACACGAACGCTTAACACTAGCCCTAAACCCTAACCCTAACCCTTAAACACAAACCTAACCGTTAACACTCACACTAACCGTCAACCCTAATCCGAATTCTAATCTTTAACCCTAAACCTAACACTTAACCCTAACCCTGTACCAAACCCTAACCCCTAACCATAACCCTCACCCTAAAACGTAACCCTAAACCTAACTGTAACCGTTAAACCTAACTCTAACATTTAACCTTTACTCTACCCATAATCCCTAGCCCTAATCCCTCACCCTAGCACTAACCTCATTCCTAACCCTAACTATAATCCTAACCCTAAATCTAATTATCAGACTTCTTGCTTTCTCAGCGTTAGAAAGCCTACAATCCTCCCATGCCATGAATAAAAGGAGGCTCTACCACTGTGTCCTGCCGGAAACCCCAGTGCCCATACTCAGCATACACTAGAGTGGGTTCCCGACGACAATCGCAACCCCAAACCCCTCCGCCCCTGCCTAGTGCAGACAGGGCCCGAGTCGTAAGCATAAACCCTACCCCTCACCCCTAACCATAACCCTGAACATAACACCTGACCCTGATCCCATTGCTCACCTTAAAATGTAAATCTCACCATAACCCTAAATTTAACCCCTTATCATAACGTTAATGCATAACACTTACCCTGAGAACAACTCCTATCTCTGAATTCTAACCCTAACTCCAAGCCATAACCATAACACCTAATCCCTAATGCGAATTCTAAACTGCTAACCCTAACCTTAAACCTACCATCAAACCAAACATTACCCTAGCCCCTAACTTTAAAACTATGCCTAAAAATAACCCTAACACTTCACCCTTAATCCTAACCCCTAACTCTAACCCTAACCCTACCCCTAAGACCCTAACCATAACCCTAACTGTTAACCCTCACCCTAACACGTAACCCTGAACTTAACCCTAAACCTTAACACTAACCCTTAACCCTAACCCTAAGCCAAACCCTTAACCATAATCCTATCCTTTAACCCTAAACGCTAACCCTAATATTAACCCCAACCCTAAACCTAACCCTAGCACCCTAACCCAAACCCAACAACTAACCCCTATCCCTAACACTAACCCTAACTCCTAATCCCTAGGACCTAACCCTGACTCGAACCATAATCCCAAACTCCAAACCCCTAACCCAAACCCTAACCCTGATTCTCACACTACTTCCATTCTCAGAGTGAAGCAAGCCTACAATACAGCTATACTATGCGTGAGATGAGGCTCCACCTGAGTCCTGCATGTAGGTCCTTTCCCAAGGATCAGGGAACGATTTTGTGCTTTCGTGGAGACTCCGACAGCACCCTTCTCACCGTAAATAAAACAGGTCCTGTGCCCTTAAACTAAAAGCTAAATCTCAGCCCTAACACTAACACTAACCCCTAACCGTAAACATAAGCTCCGACCGTAACGCTGAACACGAACTCTAAAACCTTACCCTAAACCTAATCCCTAACCCTAACACTAACCCATAAACATAACACTAACCATGAACCCTAAACCTAACCCTAACCATAACACTTAACGCTAACCCTAAAGCCTACACGAAGACTTATTCCTAACACTAACAAAAACCCTAGCCCTTAGTCTTGATCCTTATCATTAACCCTCACACTAGCCCTTAACCCTAACCCTAATCCTAATCTTTAACCCTGAAGCTAAAACTTAAGCCTAACACTGTACCAAACGCTAAACCTTAACCTTAACCCTAACCCTAAAACATAACCATAAACCTGACTGTAACGGTTAAACCTAACACTAACCTTTAACCTTAACCACTGACCTTAAGAACGCACCCTAACACTAACCTTCATCCCTAAACATTACCATAAACCTACCCCTAAATCTAATTCTCAGACTTCTTGCTTTCTCAGAGTTTAGAAAGCCTACAATTCTCCCATGTCATGAGTAAAAGGAGGCTCTGCCACTGTGTCCTGCAAGAAACCCGGGGGCCCATAACTAGTGCATGATAGAGCGGGTTCCCAGTGGCAATCCTAGTCCCTAACCCCCCCCCCTGGTGAAGACAGGGCTCGTGCGCTAAGCAAAAACACTATCCCTAACAGATAACCCTGACTCCAAACATAAAACCTAACCCTGATCCTGTTGCTCACCTTAAAACATAAACCTAACCATAACACTAATTTATCCCCTTATGTTAACGTTAATGCATAGCACCCAAAGAAGAAGCCCTATCCCATAATTCTAAACCTAATCCCTAGCCATAACCATAACACCTCATCCATATTCTAAAGAGCCAACCCTAAACTTCAACCTACCATCAACCCTAACCCTAACCCTAACCCTTAACCCTAAGCCCTCACCCTAACACTAATCTTCATCCCTAAACTGTGCCGTAATCCTAACCCGAAATCTAATTCTCAGACTTCTTGCTTTCTCAGAGTTTTGAAAGCCTACAATCCTACTAAGCCATGCATGAAAGCCCGCTCTGCGACAGTGTCCTGCAGGAAACCAGAGGCCCATACACTGCATACGATAGAGTAGGTTACCAGCGACCATCACAGACCCCTATCTTTCCCTCCTAGTGCATACAGGGCCCGTGCCCAGAGCATAAACCCTACCCCTCACCCATAAGACTAACCCAGAACATAACACCTAACCCTGATCATACTGCTCACCTTAAGAGGTAAAGCTCACCATAACCCTAACTTTAACACCTTATCTTAACGTTAATGCATGACACCCTGAGAAAAAGCACTATACTGTAATTCTAACGCTAACTCCTAGCCATAACCATAACACCTGATCCCGAATTCTGAAACGCCAACCCTAACCTTAACCCTACCAACAACACTAACACTAACCCTAACACCTTACCCTAACCCTACGCATAAAAATAACCCTAACCGTTGATCCTTAGTCATAACCCCTAACCTTAACCCTAACACTTAACCCTAATCCCAAGCCTAACCATTAAACATAACCCTAACACTTAACCTTAAACCTAACCTTTACCTTAATGCCTAGAGATCTAACCCTAACACTGACTTACAGTTAACACTAACCCTAACCCCCTAATGTTAACGTTAAACCTGAACCATAAACCTAACCATTAACCCTAATCCTATCCCTAACCCCCTAACCCTATCCCTAACTGTTAACCCTCACCCTAACCCTTAACCGTGACCCTAACCCTAAACCTGAACCCTTACCCTAAGCCTAACCCTTAACCCTAACCCTATCCCTTAACCCTAATGCCTAACCCTAACGCTAACCCCAAACCTAAACCTTACCCTGGCCCCCTAAACCAGAGTTAACACCTAACCCGTAACACTAACTCTAACCCTAACCACTAATCCCTAGCACCTAACCCTGACTCCAAGCCTAACCCCTAACTCGAAACCCCTAACCCCAACCCTAACCCTAATTCTGACACTACTTCCATTCCCGAGTGAAGCAAGCCTACAATACAGCCATGCCATGTGTGAGATGAGGCTCTGCCTGAGTCCTGCATGTAGATCTTGTTCCAGGGCCCAGGGAATGATGTTGTGCTTTCGTGATGACTCCGACCGCACCCCTCTCACCGTAGATTAACCAGGTCCTGTGCCCTTAAACTGACCGATAAATCTAAGCCCTACCACCAACACTAACCCCTGACCCTGAACCTAAGCCCAGAGCCTAAAGCCCAACACTAACTCTAAACCCTTACCCTAAACCTAATCCTTAACCCTAATGCTAACCCCTAAACGTAACCCTAACCGTGGACAGTAAACCTAACCCTAACCTCTAACACAAACCCTAACACATAACTCGAACCCTAAAGCTAACCCTAACCCTTAACCCTAAACCTAAACCCTAACCCTAACTCTTAACCTTAACCCTAACCGTTAACTCTCACGCTAACCTTTAATCCTAACCCTAATCCTAATCTTCAACCGTAAACCTAACACTTAACCCTAACCCTGTACCTAACCCTAACCCTATACCAAACCCTAACCCCTCATCTTAACCCTAACCGTAAACCTCAACCCTAAACCGAACTGTAACCGTTAAACCTAAGAGTAACCTTTAACCCTAACCCTAATCCCTAACCCTAAGCCCTCACCCTAACACTAAACTTCATCCTTAACCCTAACCAGAATCCTAACCCTAAATCTAATTCTCAGACTTCTTGCTTTCTTAGAGTTTAGAAAGCCTGCAATCCTCCCATGCCATGCGTGAAAGGAGGCTCTACCACTGTGTCCTGCATCAAACCCACGGGCCCATACCCAGAGTACGATACAGTGGGATCCTGGTGACAATCCCAGTCCCCTAACCTCCCCCCACCCCCGCCTAAGGCAGACAGGGCCCGTGCGCTAAGCATAAACAATACCTGTAACAGATATCCCTCACCGTGAACATAACACCTAACCCTGTTCCTATTTCTCCCCTTAACACGTAAACCTCACCGTGAGCCTAACTTTAACCTCTTATCCTAACGTTAGTGCATAACCCATTTCCTGAGAACAACCCCTATCCCATAATTCTAACCCTATCTCCTAGTCGTCACTGTAACACCTAATCCCTAACCCTAATTCAAAACCGCTAACTCTAACCGTAACCCTGCCTACAACCCTAACACTGACAGTAACCCTTACTTCTAACCCCAACGCTATGCCTAACAAAAACCCTTAACCCTTCACCCTAACCCCTAAGCCTTACCCTAACCCTTAACCCTAATCCTAATCCTATCCATTCAACCTAACCCTAGCTCTTAAAGCTAACCCTAAACCTTACCCTCACGACTAGACCTAACCCTGACACTAACCTAACACCTAACCCTAACCATAACCCCTACAGCTAACCTTAACCCTGAACCCTAAACCTAACCCTAACACTGAACCCTCACTATATCCCCAACCTCTAAGCCTAATCCTAACCGTTAACCCTCACCCTAACACTTAAACTGGACCATAACACTAAACATTAACCCTAACACTAAACTTTAACCCTAAACCTGAGCCCAACCCTTAACGCTAATCCTATCCTTTTACCCTAAACCTAACTCCTAAAGCTAACCCTAACACTAACCCCAATCCTAATTCTAACCATACCCCTTCATAAAACACTAACTCCTAACCCTAACACTTACCAAAAACCCTAATCGCTAATCCCTAACACTAACGCTTAACCTTTACCGTAACCGTTAACCCTCACCCTAACCCTTAACGCTGACCCTAACCTTAACCTTTAATCTAAGCCTGACCCTTAACCCTAACAGTAAGGAAAACCCTCACGCCAACCTTATCCCTTATCCCTAACCCTAACACTACAGCTAAAAATAACACTAACCTTTGATCCTTAAACCTAACCCCTAACACTTACTTTAACCCCAAACCCTAACCCTAATCCTAAGCATTAAACCTAACCCTATCTCTTAACCCTTACTCTAACGCCTAGATCTAACCCTAAAATCTAACCTACCACCTAATCCTAACCTTAAGCCCTAATGCTAACTCTAACCCTGAACCCTAAACCTACCCGTAAACCCTTAACACTAACCCTATCCATAAACCTTAACCCTGACCCTAACCATTACCCTCACCCAAGCATTTAACCCTGACCCTAACCCTAATCCTTAACGATAAACTTAACACTAAACCCCAACCCTAAGCCCAACACTTAACCCTAAATCTGACCCTTGACCCCTAACCCTAAACCTAAGCCTAACCCCAACCTGAACCCTTAATCTTGACCCTTACCCTTAACCCTCGCACTAACCCTACTCCTAATCTTTAACCATGAAGCTAACACTGACGCCTACCCCTGTGCCAAACGCTAAACCCAAACCTTAACCCGAACCCTGAGACTTAACCGTAAACCTAACTGTAACTGTTAAACCTAACACTAACCTTTAACCCCAACCCCTAACCCAAGACCCCACCCTGACACTAATCTTCATCCCTAAACATTACCAGAATCCTACCCCTAAATCTAATTCTCAGAGTTCTTGCTTTCTCAGAGTTTAGAAAGCCTACAATCCTCCCATGCCATGAGTAAAAGGGGGCTCTGCCACTGTGTCCTGCATGAAACCCAGGAGCCCATACCCAGCGTACGATAGAGTGTGTTCCCGGGGACAATCCCATCCCCCTAACCCCAGCCCCCCGCCCAGTGCAGACAGGGCCCGTACGCTAAGTGTAAACACTACCCCTAACAGATAACCCTCACCCTGAACATAACACCTAACCCTGATCCTATTGCTCACCTTAAAAAATAAACCTCCCCGTAACCCTAACTTAGCCCCTTAACTTAACGTGAATGCATAACACCTTGAGAAGAAGCCCTATCCCATAATTCTAATCCTAAACCATAGTCATAACCGTAACACCTCATCCCTAATTCTAAAACGTCAAACCTAACCTTCACCCTACCAGCAACCCTAACCCTAACCCTAACCCCTAACCCTAAGCCCTCACCCTAACCACTAATCTTCATCCCTAAACCGTGCCGTAATCCTAACCCGAAATCTAATTCTCAGACTTCTTGCTTTCTCAGAGTTTTGAAAGCCTACAATCCTACTAAGCCATGCATGAAAGCCGGCTCTGCCACAGTGTCCTGCATGAAACCCAGAGGCCCATACACTGCGTGCGATAGAGTGGGTTCCCAGCGACCATCACAGACCCCTAACTTCGCCTCCTAGTGCATACAGGGCCCGTGCCCTAACGATAAACCCTACCCCTCACCCATAACCCTAAGCCAGAACATAACACCTAACCCTGATCCTACTGCTCACCTTAACAGGTAAAGCTCACCGTAACCCTAACTTTAACCCCTTATCTTAACGTTAATGCATGACACCCTGAGAACAAGACCTATACCGTAAATCTAACGCTAACTCCTAGCCATAACCATAACACCTAATCCCTAATTGTGAAACGCCAACCCTAACCTTAACCCTACCAACAACACTAACATTAACCCTAACCCCTTACGCTAACCCTACACCTAAAAATAACCCTAACCTTTGATCCTGAGTCATTACCCATAATCTTAACCCTAACCCTCAACCCTAATCCCAATCCTTAACCATTAAACTTAACCCTAACTCTTAACCCTAACCCTGACCTTTACCCTAATGCCTAGAGATCTAACCGCAACACTGACCTACAGTTACACTAACCCTACCCTCTAACGCTAACCTTAAACCTGAACCATAAACCTAACCCTTAACCCTAACCCTATCCCTAACCCCCTTACCCTAACTCTAACTGTTAACCCTCACCCTAACCCTCAACCTTGACCCTAACCTTAAACCTTAATCCTAACCATGCGTTTCATGAGCCTCTGCCTTTGTCCTGCGTGACAGTTGAAGCCCAACACCAAGGGTAAGATGAAGTGGGGACGCAGCCTTGCTCCACACCCACAGTGCCCCGTACATTAGACGGGGCCCGTGCCCTAACACACACCGTTAAACGTAAGCCCTAACCCTATCACTAAACCAAACCCTTCGTAAGCCCTGAATCTAACTCCTAACAGTAACCCTAATCCCTGACCCTTACTCTTGCCTCTCACCCTAAACCTAAACCCAACCACTAAACATAATCCTAATCTCTAACCCTAACAGTAATCCTAACCCTAATTCTAACCTAAAACCCTAACCCCTAAACCTAATCCTAGTCCCTAACACCTAACCTTACCCTAAACCGAATTCCAATTCTCAGAGTTCTTCAATTCAAAAACTTAAAAAAGCCTACAATCCACCAATGCCGTGTCTGAGATGAGCGTCCGCCCCTATGTCCTGCATGACAGGCAGGCGCCAATGCCCAGGGTACTATGGAGTGGAGTCCTGGGGTCTGTAGGCTTGCTAAACTCCAGTTTGGAAGAATTGCTATAGTCATATATAGGGATGCTTACATTTACTTATAGAAAGCAACTATTGATGTGTGATTTGTAGGCTTGCCTTACTCTAGTTTGGATGAAGAAGCTGAATCATATATAGGAATATTAGCTTTGAGTTAGAGGAAGCATCTATGGGGGGTGCTTTTTTGGCTTGTTAAACTCTGGTTTGGAAGAAGTTCGAGAGTCTTATATAGGAACGATATCAGTCATTCAGAGAAAGCAATTATAGGGAGTTGGTTTGTAGGCTTGCTAAGCTCTAGTTTGGAGGAAGGCGAGAGTCATATATAGAACGCTTACGTTCACATAAAGCGTCTACGGGGGGACGGATTCTAGGCTTCCTAAACTCTAGCTTGGAAAAAGAGGACAGTTATGTATAGGAACTCTCGGCGGGGGATTTGTAGCATTGCTAAAATCTTAGATTGGAAAAGTTGCGAGAGTCATACATAGGAATGTTAACATTCACTCAATGAAAGCAACTATAAGGGGTGCTTTCCAGGCTGGCTACACTCTAATTTGGAAAAAGTGCGACAGTCATATATAGGAAGGCTTATATTCACTCAGACAAAGCAATTATGTGTAGGTGTATAGTAGGCATGCTAACTCTAGTTTGGAAAATTTCGAGAGCCATGTATAGGAAAGCATACAGTAACTTAGAGAAAGCAACGAACAGGGGCGGAGTGTAGGCTTTCTAAACTCTAGTTTGGAGGAAGTGCCATAGTCATATATAGGAACGCTTAAATTCGTTCAGAGAAAACAGCTGTCGGGGATTGGTTTGTAGACTTATTCAACTCTAGTTTGGAAGAAGTGCGAGAGACATATATAGGAATGTTTACATTGACTCAAAGAAAGCAACTATGGGGGAGTGTTATTTTGGCATGCCAGATGTTAGTTAAGAAGAGGTACAAGACTCATATATAGGAACGCTTACATTCACACAGCGAGAGCAACTACGGAGTAGTGTCAGGTAGACATGTTAAAGTCTAGCTTGGGAGAAGTTCCAGAGTCCTCTATAGGAAAGGTAACAGCCACTTTGAAAAAGCAAGTCTTGGCGGGTGGTTTGTAGGCCTGCAAAACCCTGTTTTGGTTGAAGTGTGAGAGTCATATATGAGAACGCTTACATTCACTCAGAGAAAGCAACGATGGGGTTGTTTGTAGGCTTACTAAACTGCAGTTTGGAAGAAGCACGAGAATCACATATAGGAGCACATACATTTTGACGCACTGAAAGTAACTATGGGGTGGTGTTTTATAGGCATGCTAAACTCTAGTTTGGACGAAGTTTGAGAATCACATATAAGAAAGCTTAGAGTCACTTAGAGAAAGCAAATCTCTGGGTGTGGAATGTAGGCCTGCTAAACTCTATTTTGGTTTAAGAGTGAGAGTCATATATGGGAAGGCTTACATTCCCTCAGAGAAAGCAACGACAGCGTGGTGGTTTGTAGGCATACTAAACTCTAGTTTGGAAGAAGTAGGAGAATGATATATGGGAACGCTTACATTCGCGTAGAGAAAGCAATTATGGGGTGGCGTTTTTGTAGCCATGCTAATCTCTAGTTTGGAAGAAGTTAAGGAGTAATATATAGGAAAGGGTACAGTCATAGAAACCAACTCTCGGGGGATGTTTTGTACACCTGCAAAACTCCAGTTTGGAAGTGGGAGAGAGTCATATTGGGGACCGCGTGCATTCACTCAGAGAAATCAACGATGGGATTGTGATTTGTAGGCATAGTCAACTCTAGTTTGGAAGAAGTACGAGAATCGTATATAGGAAAGCTTACCTTCACGCAGAGAAAGCAACTATGGAGTGATGTTTGTATGCCTACTAAAATATAGTTTGGAGGAAGTTCGAGAGCCATATCTGGGAAGCTTACAGTCACTTAGAGAAAGCAACCCTAGGGGGTGTTTCGTAGGCCTGCTAAACTCTATTTTCAATGAAGTGTTAGAATAATATATGGGAACTCAGTGAAAGCAACGTTGTGGTTGTGGTTCCTAGAAGAAGCAAGAGAATCACATGTAGAACCGCTTACATTCCGGCACCGAATGCAACTATGGGGTGGTGTTTTGTAGGCTTGCAAAACTCTAGTTTGGACGAAGTTTGAGAGTCATATATAGGAAAGTTTACAGTCACGTAGAGAAAGCAACACTCTGGGTGTGGAATGTAGAGTTCTTTTGGTTGAAATAGAGTTATTTTGGTTGAAATGTGAGAATCATATATGGGAACGCTTACATTCACTCAGAGAAAACAACGTTTGGGTGGTGGTTTGTAGGGCATACTAAACTGTAGTTTGGAAGAAGTACGAGAGTCCTATATAGGAACACTTACATTCACACAGAGAAAGCACTTATGGCGTCAGGTTTTGTAGGCATGCTAAACTGTAGTTTGGAAGAAGTTGGAGAACCTTATACAGGAAAGATTACCGTCACCCAGGGAAAGCAACACTCGGGAGATTTTTTTGTACACATGCTAAACTCTAATTTGGATGAAGTGTGAGAGTCAAACATGGGACCGCTTACATTCCCTCAGAGAAACAACACTGGGGTGGTTTTTGTAGGCATACTAAATAGTTTGGAAGAAGTACGAGAATGATATTTGGGAAGGCTTACATTCACACAGAGAAAGCAACTACGGGGTGGTGTTTTGTAAGCATGCTATAGTTTGGAAGAAGTTCCAAACCTGAACAGTCATTTAGAGAAAGCAACTCTTGGTGGGTGATTTTTAGGTCTGCTAAATTGTATTTTGAAAGAAGTACCAGAGTGATATATACTAATGCTTACATTCATGCAAAGAAAAAACCATGGGGTGATGTTTTGTGGGCATGTTAACCTGTAGATTGGAAGAAGTTGGAGAGTCTTATTTAGGAAAGCTTACAGTCACCTAGAGAAAGCAACTCTCGGGAGAGCCTTTCTTGGCCTGCTAAACTCTACTTTGCATCAATTGTGAGAGTCAAACATGGGAATGCTTTCATTCATTCAGAGAACGCAACGTTTGGGTGGTGGTTTGTAGGCATTCTAAACTGTATTTTGGAGGAAGTACGAGAGTCATGTATATGAACGCTTACATTCATGCAGAGAAAGCAACTGTGGGGTGGTTTCTAGGCATGCTAAACTCTAGTTTGGACGAAGTTTGACAATCACATATAAGAAAGCTTAGAGTCGCTTAAAGCAAATCTCTGGGTGTGGAATGTAGGTGTGCCAAACTCTATTTTGGTTTCAGAGTGAGAGTCATATATGGGAAGGCTTACATTCACTCAGAGAAAGCAACGATGGTGTGGTCGTTTGTAGGCATACTGAACTCTAGTTTGGAAGAAGTAGGAGAATGATATATGGGAACGCTTACATTCATGCAGAGAAAGCAATTATGGGGTGGCTTTTTTGTAGCCACGCTAATCTCTATTTTGCAAGAAGTTAAAGAGTAATATATAGGAAAGCGTACCGTCATTTATAGAAACCAACTTTCGGGGGATGATTTGTAGGCCTGTAAAACTCTACTTTGGAAGAAGGGGGAGAGTCATATGGGGGACTGGGTATATTCACTCGGAGAAATCAACGACGGGGTTGTGGTTTGTAGGCATACTAAACTCTAGTTTGGAAGAAGGACGAGAATCATTTATAGGAACGCTTACATTCATGCAGAGAAAGCAACTATGGAGTGATGTTTGTATGCCTACTAAACGATAGATTGGAGGATGTTCGAGAGTCATATCTGGAAAGCTTACAGTCATTTAGAGAAAGCAACTCTCTGGGGGTGGTTCGTAGGCCTGCTAAACTCTATTTTCAATGAAGTGTTCGAATCATATACAGGAACGCTTACATTCACTCAGAGAAAGCAACGTTGGGGTGGCCGTTTTTGAGCATACTAAACTCTACTTTGGAAGAGGTACGAGAGACATACATAGGAACGCTTACATTAACACAGAGAAAGCAAATACGGGGTGCTGTAGTGCAGGCATGCTAAACTATAGATTGGAAGAAGTTCGAAAGCTGACAGTCACTTAGAGAAAGCAACTCTTGGCGGGTGATTTTTAGGTCTGCTAAATTGTATTTTGAAAGACGTACAAGAGTTATATACACAAACGCTTACATTTATGCAGAGAAAGAAACTATGGGGTGATGTTTTGTTGGCATGCTAAACTGCAGTTTGAAAGGACTTCCAGAGTGTTATATAGGATAGCTACAGTCACCTAGAGAAAACAACACTCGGGACAGCTTTGCAAGCCTCTAAACACTAATTAGCAGCAATTGTGAGAGTCAAATATGGGAAAGCTTACATTCACGGAGAGAACACAACGTTTGGGTGGTGGTTTGTAGGCATAATAACTGTAGGTCGGAAGAAGTAGGAGAGTCATATATATGAACAGTTACATTCACGCAGAGAAAGAAACTGTTGGGTGGTGTATGTACGCATGTTAATCTATACTTTGGAGGAAGTTTGAGAGTCATATCTGGGGAAAATTACAGTCACATAGCTAAATCAACCATCGGGGACTGGTTTGTAGGTCTGCTAAATTCTATTTTGGAAAAAGTGATTCATATAAGGGAATGCTTATGTTCACTCAGAGAAAGCAACGATGCGGTGGTGTACTGTTGGCATGCTAAACTTCAGTTTGGAAGAAGTTCGAGAGTTTTACATAGGAAAGCTTACATTCACCTAGAGAAAGCAACTCTCAGGATGTGGTTTATAGGCCTGGTGAACTCTAATTTGGATCAAGTGTGAGAGTCATACATACGAGTTCCAAAATACAGTTTAGTATGCCTACAAACCACCAGCCTAACATTGCTTTCTCTGAGTGGATATAGGCCTTCCCTTATATGAATCTCGGACTGCTTTCAAAATGCAATTTGCCGGACCTACAAAACACCGCCCGAGAGTTGCTTTCTCTCACTATAAGCTTTCCTATATATGACTTTGGGACATAGTTTAGCATGCCAACAAAAGGCCACCCCATAGTTTGCGTGAATGTAAGCGTTCCTATGCATCACGCTCGTACTTCTTCCAAAGTATAGTACACCTACCAACCACCTCCCCAACGTTGCTTTTTCTGAGTGAATGTAAGCATTCTTTTATTCTCGTACTTCCTCCAAACTCCAGTTTAGTGTGACTAAAAATCACCACCGCAACCTTGCTTTCTCTGAGTGAATGTTAGCGTTCCCATTTAAGATTCACACTTCATCCAAAATAGAATTTGGCAGAACTACAAACCGGCCCCCAAGGGTTGCTTTCTCTGTGAGACTGTAAGCTTTCCTATTACTCTTAACTTCTTCGCAACTAGAGATTTGCATGCCTACAAAACACCACCCCATAGTTGCCCTCTCTGCGTGAATGTAAGCACTCATATATATGACTCTGCTACTTCTTCCAAAATACAGTTTAGTATGCTTACAAACAACCAACCAAACGTTGCGTTCTCTCAGAGAATGTTAGCGTTCCCAAGTATGACTGTTCCAAATGATGCAAAGTAGAGTTTAGCAGGCTTACAAACTATCTCTCGAAAGTTGCTTCCTCTGGGGGACTGTAAGCTTTCCTATAAAAGACTGTCGAACGTCTTCGAAACTACATTTCAGCACGCCAACAAAACATCACCACATAGTTTCTTTCTCAGCATAAATATAAGCGATTTTATATATGACTCTTGTACTTCTATCAAAATACAATTTAGCAGACCTCAAAATCAACCGCCAAGAGTTGCTTTCTCTAAGTCACTATCAGCTTTCGAACTTCTTCCAAATTATATTTTATCATGCCTACAAAACACCACCCCATAGTTGCTTTCTCTGCGTCCATATAATCGTTCATATATATGACTCTCGTACTTCTTCCAAACTGGAGTTAGTATACCTACAAACCGGCACCCAAATTTACCTTTCTCTGAGTGAATGAAGCGTATCCATGTATGCCTCTTTCACTTCATCCAAATTAGAGTTTAGCGGCCCACAAACCACCTCCTGTGAGTTGCTTTCTCTAGGTGACTGTAAACTTTCCTATATAAGACTCTCGAACTTCTTCCAAACTACAGTTTAGCATGCCAACAATACAGCGCCCCATCGTTGATTTCTCTGAGTGAACATAAGCGTTCCCATATATGACTCTCACTCTTCTTCCAAAATAGAATTTAGCAGACCTACACAACACCCGATGGTTCCAATTCTCTAGGTGACTTTAATTTTTCCCACATATGACTCTCGAACTTTCTCCAAACTAGATTATGATGATTACATAGACCACCCCACAGTTGCTTTCTCTGCGTGAATGTAACCGTTCATATATGACTCTCCTACTTCTTTTGAACTACAGCATTTATTCCTACAAACCATCACGACAAAGTTCTTTCTGTGAGTGAATGCAAGCGTTCTCACACTTCATCCAAATTACAGTTTAGCAGACCTACCAACAAACTACAGAGATTTGTTTTTCTCTGTGTCACTGTAATCTTTCCTATGTAAGGCTCTCGAACTTCTTCCAAACCACAGTTTAGCATGCCAACAAAATACGATCACAGAGTTGCTTTCTCTGCGTGAATGTAAGCATTGGTATATATGACTCTCCTACTTCCTCCAAAATACAGTTTAGAATGCTTACAAACCACCACCCAAACGTTGCGTTCTCTGAGTGAATGTAAGCGTTCCCATGTTTGACTCTCACAATTGATGCAATCTAGAATTTAGCACGCTTAGAAACAATCTCCCGAGAGTTGCTTTCTCTGGGTGACTGTAAACTTTCCTATGTAAGACTCGCAAACTTCTTCCAAACTACAGTTTAGCATGCCAACAAAACACTGCCCCATAGTTGATTTCTCTTCGTGATCATAAGCGTTCCCATATATGACTCTCATTCTTCTTTCAAAATAGAATTTAGCAGATCTACAAAATGGCCCCCGATGGTTGCTTTCTCTAAGTGACTGTAATTTTCCCCAGATATGACTCTCGAAATTCCTCCAAACTACAGATTAGCATGCATACATACGCCACCCAACAGTTGCTTTCTCTGCGTGAATGTAACCGTTCATATATGACTCTTCTACTTCTTCCGAACTACAGTTATTATGCCTACAAACCACCACCCAAACGTTGTGTTCTCTGAGTGAATGTAAGCGTTCCCATGTTTGACTCTCACAATCGCTGCTTGTTAGAGTTTAGCAGGCTTGCAAAGCTCTCCTGAGTGTTGCTTTCTCTAAATGACTGTAAGCTTTCCAGATATGACTCTCGAACATCCTCCAAACTATCGTTTAGTAGGCATACAAACATCACTCCATAGTTGCTTTCTCTGCATGAATGTAAGCGTTCCTATATATGATTCTCGTCCTTCTTCCAAACTAGAGTTTAGTATGCCTACAAACCACAACCCCATCGTTGATTTCTCCGAGTGAATGTACCCAGTCCCCCATATGACTCTCCCCCTTCTTCCAAAGTAGAGTTTTGCAGGCCTACAAACCATCCCCCGAAAGTTGGTTTCTATAAATGACGGTACGCTTTCCTATATATTACTCTTTAACTTCTTGCAAAATAGAGATTAGCGTGGCTACAAAAAAGCCACCCCATAATTGCTTTCTCTGCATGAATGTAAGCGTTCCCATATATCATTCTCCTACTTCTTCCAAACTAGAGTTCAGTATGCCTACAAACCACCACACCATCGTTGCTTTCTCTGAGTGAATGTAAGCCTTCCCATATATGACTCTCACTCCGAAACCAAAATAGAGTTTAGCACGCCTACATTCCACACCCAGAGATTTGCTTTAAGCGACTCTAAGCTTTCTTATATGTGATTCTCAAACTTCGTCCAAACTAGAGTTTAGCATGCCTAGAAAACACCACTCCAGAGTTGCTTTCTCTGCATGAATGTAAGCGTTTGAATATATGACTCTGGTATTTCTTTCAAAATACAATTCAGCAGACCGAAAAATGAACCGCCGAGAGTTGCTTTCTCTAAGTGACTGTCTGCTTTCGAACTTCTTCCAAACTATATTTTAGCAGGCCTACAAAACACCACCCCATAGTTGCTTTCTCTGCGTCCATATAAGCGTTCATATATATGACTCTAGTACTTCTTCCAAACTGGAGTTAGTATACCTACAAACCGGCACCCCAATTTACCTTTCTCTGAGTGAATGAAGCGTATCCATGTATGCCTCTTTCACTTCATCCAAATTAGAGTTTAGCGGCTTACAAACCACCTCCTGTGAGTTGCTTTCTCTAGGTGACTGTAAACTTTCCTATATAAGACTCTCGAACTTCTTCCAAACTACAGTTTAGCATGCCAACAATACAGCGTCCCATCGTTGATTTCTCTGAGTCAACATAAGCGTTCCCATATATGACTCTCACTCTTCTTCCAAAATAGAATTTAGCAGACCTACACACCAGCCCCCGATTGTTCCTTTCTCTATGTGACTCTAATTTTCCCCAGATATGACTCTCGAACTTCCTCCAAACTACAGATTATGATGATTACCTACGCCACCCCACAGTTGCTTTCTCTGCGTGAATTTAACCGTTCATATATGACTCTCCTACTTCTTCGAACTACAGTTGTTATTCCTACAAACCACCACGACAAAGTTCTTTCTCTGAGTGAATACAAGCGTTCTCACACTTCATCCAAATCACAGTTTAGCAGACCTACCAAGAAACTACAGAGAGTTGTTTTCTCTGTGTCACTGTAATCTTTCCTATATAAGGCTCTCGAACTTCTTCCAAACCACAGTTTAGCATGCCAACAAAATACGACCACAGAGTTGCTTTCTCTGCGTGAATGTAAGCATTCGTATATATGACTCTCCTACTTCCTCCAAAATACAGTTTAGAATGCTTAAAAACCAGCCACCCAAACGTTGCGTTCTCTGAGTGAATGTAAGCGTTCCCATGTTTGACTCTCACAATTGCTGCTAATTAGTGTTTAGAGGCTTGCAAAGCTGTCCCGAGTGTTGCTTTCTCTAGGTGACTGTAAGCTATCCTATATAACACTCTCGAACACCTTCCAAACTGCAGTTTAGCATCCCCACAACACATCACCCCATAGTTTCTTTCTCTGCATGAATGTAAGCGTTTGTATATGACTCTGGTACGTCTTTCAAAATACAATTTAGCAGACCTAAAAATCACCCGCCAAGAGTTGCTTTCTCTAAGTGACTGTCAGCTTTCGAACTTCTTCCAATCTATAGTTTAGCATGCCTGCACTACAGCACCCCGTATTTGCTTTCTCTGTGTTAATGTAAGCGTTCATATTTATGTCTCTTGTACCTCTTCCAAAGTAGAGTTTAGTATGCTCAAAAACGGCCACCCCAACGTTGCTTTCTCTGAGTGAATGTAAGCGTTCCTGTATATGATTTTAACACTTCTTTGAAAATAGAGTTTAGAAGGCCTACGAACCACCCCCTGAGAGTTTCTTTCTCTAAATGACTGTAAGCTTTCCAGATATGACTCTCGAACATCCTCCAAACTATAGTTTAGTAGGCATACACACATCACTCCATAGCTGGTTTGTCTGCGTGAATGTAACCGTTCATATATATGACTTTCCTACTTCTTCCGAACTACAATTAAGGCCACAAACTGCAACCCAAACCTTGCGTTCTGAGTGGATGTAAACCTTCCCATACTTGACTTTAAGAGTTGGTGCAAATTATCAGGCTTAGAAATCATCTCCCAAGAGTTGCTCTCTCTAGGTGACTGTAAGCTTTGCTATATAAGATTCTAAACTTCCTCCAAACTATAGTTTAGTAGGCATACAAACCTCACTCCATAGTTGCTTTCTCTGCATGAATGTAAGCATTCCTATATATGATTCTCGTACTTTCTCCAAACTAGAGTTTAGTATGCCTACAAAACACAACCACATCCTCAATTTCTCTGAGTCAATGTACGTGGTCCCCAATATGACTCTCCCACTTCTTCCAAAGTAGAGTTTTGCAGGCCTACCCTTCATCCCCCGAAAGTTGGTTTCTATAAATGAGTGTACGCTTTCCTATATAACTTCTTCCAAACTAGAGATTAGCATGGGTACAAAAAAGCCACCCCATAATTGCTTTCTCTGCATGAATGTAAGCGTTCCCATATATCATTTTCTTACTTCTTCCAAACTAGAGTTTAGTATGCCTACAAACCACCACACCATCGTTGCTTTCTCTGAGTGAATGTAACCCTTTCCATATATGACTCTCAATCTAAACCAAAATAGAGTTTAGCACGCCTACATTCCACACCCAGAGATTTGCTTTCTCTAAGTGACTCTAAGCTTTCTTATATGTGATTCTCAAACTTCGTCCAAACTAGAGTTTAGCACGCCTAGAAAACACCACCCCACAGTTCCTTTCTCTGCATGAATGTAAGCGTTTGAATATATGACTCTGGTACTTCTTTCAAAATACAATTTAGCAGACCTAAAAATCCACCGCCAAGAGTTGCTTTCTCTAAGTGACTGTCTGCTTTCGAACTTCTTCCAAACTATATTTTAGCAGGCCTACAAAACACCACCCCATAGTTGCTTTCTCTGCGTCCATATAAGCGTTCATGTATATGACTCTAGTACTTCTTCCAAACTGGAGTTAGTATACCTACAAACCGGCACCCCAATTTACCTTTCTCTGAGTGAATGAAGCGTATCCATGTATGCCTCTTTCACTTCATCCAAATTAGAGTTTAGCGGCTTACAAACCACCTCCTGTGAGTTGCTTTCTCTAGGTGACTGTAAACTTTCCTATATAAGACTCTCGAACTTCTTCCAAACTACAGTTTAGCATGCCAACAATACAGCGTCCCATCGTTGATTTCTCTGAGTCAACATAAGCGTTCCCATATATGACTCTCACTCTTTTTCCAAAATAGAATTTAGCAGACCTACACACCAGCCCCCGATTGTTCCTTTCTCTAACTGACTCTAATTTTCCCCAGATATGACTCTCGAACTTCCTCCAAACTACAGATTATGATGATTACATACGCCACTCCACAGTTGCTTTCTCTGCGTGAATGTAACCGTTCATATATGACTCTCCTACTTCTTCGAACTACAGTTGTTATTCCTACAAACCACCACGACAAAGTTCTTTCTCTGAGTGAATGCAAGCGTTCTCACACATCATCCAAATTACAGTTTAGTAGACCTACCAACAAACTACAGAGAGTTGTTTTCTCTGTGTCACTGTAATCTTTCCTATATAAGGCTCTCGAACTTCTTCCAAACCACAGTTTAGCATGCCAACAAAATACGATCACAGAGTTGCTTTCTCTGCGTGAATGTAAGTATTCGTATATATGACTCTCCTACTTCCTCCAAAATACAGTTTAGAATGCTTACAAACCACCACCCAAACGTTGCGTTCTCTGAGTGAATGTAAGCGTTCCCATGTTTGACTCTCACAATTGATGCAAATTAGAGTTTAGCACGCTTAGAAACAATCTGCCGAGAGTTACTTTCTCTAGGTGACTGTAAGCTTTCTTATATAAGACTCGCGAACTTCTTCCAAACTACACTTTAGCATCCCAACGAAACACTGCCCTATCGTTGATTTCTCTGAGTGAACATAAGCGTTCCCACATATGAATTTCACTCTTCTTCCAAAATAGAATTTAGCAGATCTACAAAACGGCCCCCGATTGTTGCTTTCTCTAAGTGACTGCAATTTTCCCCAGATATGACTCTCGAACTTCCTCCAAAGTATAGATTAACATGCGTACATACACCACCCAACAGTTTCTTTCTCTGCGTGAATGTAACCGTTCATACATATGACTCTCCTACTTCTTAGGGTAAAGGTTAAGCGTTAGGGTTAGGGATTAGTGATTAGGGTTTTTGGTTAGTGTTAGGGTTAGCGGTTAGGAGTTAGTGTTTTATGAAGACGTAAGGTTAGAATTAGGATTGGGGTTAGAGTTAGGGTGAGGTATAGGGGTTAGGTTTAGGGGTTAGTTTTAGGGTAAAAGGATAGGATTAGGGTTACGGGTCGGGCTTAGGTTTAGGGTTAAAGTTTACTGCTAGGGTTAGGGATAGGGTTCAGGGTTAGCTTTAGGGGTTCTGGTTAGGGTTAGGTGTTAGGTTAGTGTCAGGGTTAGGTCTAGTCGTGAGGGTAAGGTTTAGGGTTACCTTTAAGAGCTAGGGTTAGGTTTAATGGTTAGGATTAGGATTAGGGTTAAGGGTTAGGGTAAGGCTTAGGGGTTAGGGTGAAGGGTTAGGGTTTTTATTAGGCATAGCGTTGGGGTTAGAAGTAAGGGTTACTGTCAGTGTTAGGGTTGTAGGTTGGGTTACGGTTATGGTTAGCGGTTTAGAATTAGGGATAGGGATTAGGTGTCACAGTGATCACTAGGAGATAGGGTTAGAATTATGGGATAGGGGTTGTTCTCAGGAAATGCGTTATGCATTAACGTTAGGATAAGAGGTTAAAGTTAGGCGCACGGTGAGGTTTACGTGTTAAGGGGAGAAATAGGAACAGGGTTGGGTGTTACGTTCAGGGTTAGGGTTATCTGTTAAAGGTATTGTTTATGCTTAGCGCACGGGCCCTGTCTGCATTAGGCGGGCGGGGGGAGTTTAGGGGGCTGGGATTGTACCCGGGAACCCACTCTATCATACTCTGGGTATGGGCCCGTGGGTTTATGCAGGACACAGTGGTAGAGCCTCCTTTCACGCATGGCATGGGAGAATTGCAGGCTTACTAAACTCTAAGAAAGCAAGAAGTCTGAGAATTAGATTTAGGGTTAGGATTCTGGTTAGGGTTAAGGAAGAAGTTTAGTGTTAGTGTGAGGGCTTAGGGTTAGCGATTAGGGATAGGGTTAAAGGTTACTCTTAGGTTTAACGGTTACACTTTGGTTTAGGGTTGAGGTTTACGGTTAGGGTTAAGATGAGGGGTTAGGGTTTGGTACAGGGTTAGGGTTAAGTGTTAGGTTTAGGGTTGAAGATTAGGATTAGGGTTAGGATTAAAGGTTAGCGTGAGAGTTAACGCTTAGGGTTAAGGTTAAGAGTTAGGGTTTAGGGTTAGGGTTAGGGTTAGTTTTAGGGTTAGAGTTATGTGCTATGGTTTGTGTTAGAGGTTAGGGTTAGGTTTACTGGTCACGGTTAGGGTTACGTTTAGGGGGTAGCATTAGGGTTAGGGTTAGGGTTAAGGGATAGGATTAGGGATAAGTGCTGGGCTTAGGGTTAGGGTTTAGTGTTAGGGTTATCATTAAGGATTAGGGGAAGGGTCAGGGTAAAATGCTTGGGTGCGGGTAATGGTTAGGGTCAGGGTTAAGGTTCACGGATAGGGTTAGTGTTAAGGGTTACAGGTAGGTTTAGGGTTCAGGGTTAGAGTTAGCATTAGGGCTTAAGGTTAGGATTAGGCGGTAGGTTCGATTTAGGGTTAGATCTAGGCGTTAGGGTAAGGGCTAGCGTTAGGGTTAAGGGATAGGGTTAGGTTTAATGCTTAGGATTAGGGTTAGGGTTTGGGGTTAAAGTAAGTGTTAGGGGTTAGGTTTAAGGATCAAAGCTTAGGGTTATTTTTAGCTGTAGTGTTAGGG
>NW_027182867.1:892500-895000 GCF_041146395.1 Eulemur rufifrons | reverse complement strand
AGGGTAAGGCTTAGGGGTTAGGGTGAAGGGTTAGGGTGCAGGGTTAGGGTTTTTGTTAGGCATAGCGTTGGGGTTAGAAGTAAGGGTTACTGTCAGTGTTAGGGTTGTAGGTAGGGTTACGGTTAGGGTTAGCGGTTTAGAATTAGGGTTAGGGATTAGGTGTCACAGTGATGACTAGGAGATAGGGTTAGAATTATGGGATAGAGGTTTTTCTCAGGAAATGGGTTATGCATTAACGTTAGGATAAGAGGTAAAAGTTAGGCGCATGGTGAGGTTTACGTGTTAAGGGGAGAAATAGGAACAGGGTTGGGTGTTATGTTCAGGGTTAGGGTTATCTGTTAAAGGTATTGTTTATGCATAGCGCACGGGCCCTGTCTGCATTAGGCGGGCGGGGGGAGTTTAGGGGGCTGGGATTGTACCCGGGAACCCACTCTATCATACTCTGGGTATGGGCCCGTGGGTTTCATGCAGGACACAGCGGTAGAGCCTCCTTTCACGCATGGCATGGGAGGATGGCAGGCTTTCTAAACTCTAAGAAAGCAAGAAGTCTGAGAATTAGATTTAGGGTAGGATTATGGTTAGGGTTAAGGATGAAATTTAGTGTTAGGGTGAGGGCTTAGGGTTAGGGATTAGGGTTAGGGTTAAAGGTTACTCTTAGGTTTAACGGTTACACTTTGGTTTAGGGTTGAGGTTTACGGTTAGTGTTAAGATGAGCGGTTAGGGTTTGGTACAGGGTTAGGGTTAAGTGTTAGGTTTAGGGTTGAAGATTAGGATTAGGGTTAGGATTAAAGGTTAGCGTGAGAGTTAACGCTTAGGGTTAAGGTTAAGAGTTAGGGTTCATGGTTAGGGTTAGGGTTAGGGTTAGTTTTAGGGTTAGAGTTATGTGCTATGATTTGTGTTAGAGGTTAGGGTTAGGTTTACTGGGCACGGATAGGGTTACGTTTAGGGGTTAGCATTAGGGTTAGGGTTAGGGTTAAGGGATAGGATTAGGGTTAAGTTTTGGGCTTAGGGTTCGGGTTTAGTGTTAGGGTTAGCATTAAGGATTAGGGTTAGGGTCAGGGTTAAAAGCTTGGGTGCGGGTAATGGTTAGGGTCAGGGTTAAGGTTCACGGATAGGGTTAGTGTTAAGGGTTATGGGTAGGTTTAGGGTTCAGGGTTAGAGTTAGCATTAGGGCATAAGGTTAGGATTAGGCGGTAGGTTCGATTTAGGGTTAGATCTAGGCGTTAGGGTAAGGGCTAGCGTTAGGGTTAAGAGATAGGGTTAGGTATAATGCTTATAATTAGGGTTAGGTTTGGGGTTAAAGTAAGTGTTAGGGGTTAGGTTTCAGGATCAAAGGTTAGGGTTATTTTTGGCTGTAGTGTTAGGGTTAGGGATAAGGGATCCCATTAGCATTAAGGGTCTTCCTTACTGTAGGATTAAGGGATAGGCTTAGAGTTAAAGGTTAAGGTTAGGGTGAGTGTTAAGATTTAGGGTGAGGGTTAACAGTTAGGGTAAAGGTTAAGCGTTAGGGTTAGGGATTAGTGATTAGGGTTTTTGGTTAGTGTTAGGGTTAGCGGTTAGGAGTTTGTGTTTTATGAAGGGGTATGGTTAGAATTAGGATTGGGGTTAGAGTTAGCGTGAGGTGTAGGGGTTAGGTTTAGGTGTTAGTTTTAGGGTAAAAGGATAGGATTAGGGTTACGGGTTGGGCTTAGGTTTAGGGTTAAAGTTTACTGCTAGGGTTAGGGATACGGTTCAGGGTTAGCTTTAGGGGTTCTGGTTAGGGTTAGGTGTTAGGTTAGTGTCAGGGTTAGGTCTAGTCGTGAGGGTAAGGTTTAGGGTTAGCTTTAAGAGCTAGGGTTAGGTTTAATGGTTAGGATTAGGATTAGGGTTAAGGGTTAGGGTAAGGCTTAGGGGTTAGGGTGAAGGGTTAGGGTCAACGATTAGGGTTTTTGTTAGGCATAGCGTTGGGGTTAGAAGTAAGGGTTACTGTCAGTGTTAGGGTTGTAGGTAGGGTTACGGTTAGGGTTAGCGGTTTAGAATTAGGGTTAGGGATTAGGTGTCACAGTGATGACTAGGAGATAGGGTTAGAATTATGGGATAGGGGTTGTTCTCAGGAAATGGGTTATGCATTAACGTTAGGATAAGAGGTTAAAGTTAGGCGCACGGTGAGGTTTACGTGTTAAGGGGAGAAATAGGAACAGGGTTGGGTGTTATGTTCAGGGTTAGGGTTATCTGTTAAAGGTATTGTTTATGCTTAGCGCACGGGCCCTGTCTGCATTAGGCGGGCGGGGGGACTTTAGGGGGCTGGGATTGTACCCGGGAACACACTCTATCATACTCTGGGTATGGGTCCGTCGGTTTCATGCAGGACACAGTGGTAGAGCCTCCTTTCACGCATGGCATGGGAGGATTGCAGGCTTTCAAAACTCTAAGAAAGCAAGAAGTCTGAGAATTAGATTTAGGGTTAGGATTATGGTTAGGGTTAAGGATGAAGTTTAGTGTTAGGGTGAGGGCTTAGGGT
>NW_027182867.1:880000-890000 GCF_041146395.1 Eulemur rufifrons | reverse complement strand
GGGTTGAGGTTTACGGTTAGGGTTAAGATGAGGGGTTAGGGTTTGGTACAGCGTTAGAGTTAAGTATTAGGTTTAGTGTTGATGATTAGGATTAGGGTTAGGATTAAAGGTTAGCGTGAGAGTTAACGCTTAGGGTTAAGGTTAAGAGTTAGGGTTTAGGGTTAGGTTTAGGGGTAGTGTTAGTTTTAGGGTTAGAGTTATGTGCTATGGTTTGTGTTAGAGGTTAGGGTTAGGTTTACTGGTCACGGTTAGGGTTACGTTTAGGGGCTAGCATTAGGGTGAGGGTTAGGGTTAAGGGATAGGATTAGGGTTAAGTGTTGGGCTTAGGGTTAGGGTTTAGTGTTAGGCTTAGCATTAAGGATTAGGGTTAGGGTCAGGGTTAAATGCTTGGGTGCGGGTAATGGTTAGGGTCAGGGTTAAGGTTCACGGATAGGGTTAGTGTTAAGGGTTGCGGGTAGGTTTAGGGTTCAGGGTTAGAGTTAGCATTAGGACTTAAGTTTAGGATTAGGCGGTAGGTTCGATTTAGGGTTAGATCTAGGCGTTAGGGTAAGGGCTAGGGTTAGGGTTAAGAGATAGGGTTAGGTTTAATGCTTAGGATTAGGGTTAGGGTTTGGGGTTGAAGTAAGTGTTAGGGGTTAGGTTTAAGGATCCAAGGTTAGGGTTATTTTTAGCTGTAGTGTTAGGGTTAGGGATAAGGGATCCCATTAGCATTAAGGGTCTTCCTTACTGTAGGGTTAAGGGTTAGGCTTAGAGTTAAAGGTTAAGGTTAGGGTCAGTGTTAAGATTTAGGGTGAGGGTTAACGGTTAGGGTAAAGGTTAAGCGTTGGGGTTAGGGATTAGTGATTAGGGTTTCTGGTTAGTGTTAGGGTTAGCGGTTAGGATTTAGTGTTTTATGAAGGGGTATGGTTAGAATTAGGATTGGGGTTAGAGTTAGGGTGAGGTATAGGTGTTAGGTTTAGGGGTTAGTTTTAGGGTAAAAGGATAGGATTAGTGTTACGGGTTGGGCTTTTGTTTAGGGTTAAAGTTTACTGCTAGGGTTAGGGATAGGGTTCAGGGTTAGCTTTAGGGGTTCTGGTTAGGGTTAGGTGTTAGGTTAGTGTCAGGGTTAGGTCTAGTCGTGAGGGTAAGGTTTAGGGTTAGCTTTAAGAGCTAGCGTTAGGTTTAATGGTTAGGATTAGGATTAGGGTTAAGGGTTGGGTAAGGCTTAGGGGTTAGGGTGAAGGGTTAGGGTGCAGGGTTAGGGTTTTTGTTAGGCATAGCGTTGGGGTTAGAAGTAAGGGTTACTGTCAGTGTCAGGGTTGTAGGTAGGGTTACGGTTAGGGGTAGCGGTTTAGAATTAGGGTTAGGGATTAGGTGTCACAGTGATGACTAGGAGATAGGGTTATTATTATGGGATAGAGGTTTTTCTCAGGAAATGGGTTATGCATTAACGTTAGGATAAGAGGATAAAGTTAGGCGCACGGTGAGGTTTACGTGTTAAGGGGAGAAATAGGAACAGGGTTGGGTGTTATGTTCAGGGTTAGGGTTATCTGTTAAAGGTATTGTTTATGCTTAGCGCACGGGCCCTGTCTGCATTAGGCGGGCGGGGGGAGTTTAGGGGGCTGGGATTGTACCCGGGAACCCACTCTATCACACTCTGGGTATGGGCCCGTGGGTTTCATGCAGGACACAGTGGTAGAGCCTCCTTTCACGCATGGCATGGGAGGATGGCAGGCTTTCTAAACTCTAAGAAAGCAAGAAGTCTGAGAATGAGATTTAGGGTAGGATTATGGTTAGGGTTAAGGATGAAATTTAGTGTTAGGGTGAGGGCTTAGGGTTAGGGATTAGGGTTAGGGTTAAAGGCTACTCTTAGGTTTAACGGCTACACTTTGGTTTAGGGTTGAGGTTTACGGTTAGGGTTAAGATGAGGGGTTAGTGTTTGGTACAGGGTTAGGGGTAAGTGTTAGGTTTAGGGTTGAAGATTAGGATTAGGGTTAGGATTAAAGGTTAGCGTGAGAGTTAACGCTTAGGGTTAAGGTTAAGAGTTAGGGTTTAGGGTTAGGGGTGGGGTTAGGTTTAGTTTTAGGGTTAGAGTTATGTGCTATGGTTTGTGTTAGAGGTTAAGGTTAGGTTTACTGGTCACGGTTAGGGTTACGTTTAGGGGTTTGCGTTATGGTTAGGGTTAAGGCATAGGATTAGGGTTAAGTGTTGGGCTTAGGGTTAGGGTTTAGTGTTAGGGTTAGCATTAAGGATTAGGGTTAGGGTCAGGGTTAAATGCTTGGGTGCGGGTAATGGTTAGGGTCAGGGTTAAGGTTCACGGATAGGGTTAGTGTTAAGGGTTACGGGTAGGTTTAGGGTTCAGGGTTAGAGTTAGCATTAGGGCTTAAGGTTAGGATTAGGCGGTACATTCGATTTAGGGTTAGATCTAGGCATTAGGGTAAGGGCTAGCGTTAGGGTTCAGAGATAGGGTTAGGTTTAATGCTTAGGATTAGGGTTAGGGTTTGGGGTTAAAGTAAGTGTTAGGGGTTAGGTTTAAGGATCCAAGGTTACGGTTATTTTTAGCTGTAGTGTTAGGGTTAGGGATAAGGGATCCCATTAGCATTAAGGGTCTTCCTTACTGTAGGGTTAAGGGTTAGGCTTAGAGTTAAAGGTTAAGGTTAGGGTCAGTGTTAAGATTTAGGGTGAGGGTTAACGGTTAGGGTAAAGGTCAAGTGTTAGGGTTAGGGATTAGTGATTAGGGTTTTTGGTTAGTGTTAGGTTAGCGGTTAGTGTTTTATGAAGGGGTATGGTTAGAATTAGGATTGGGGTTAGAGTTAGGGTGAGGTATAGGGGTTAGGTTTAGGGGTTAGTTTTAGGGTAAAAGGATAGGATTAGGGTTACGGGTTGGGCTTAGGTTTAGGGTTAAAGTTTACTGCTAGGTTTAGGGATAGGGTTCAGGGTTAGCTTTAGGGGTTCTGGTGAGGGTTAAGTGTTAGGTTAGTGTCAGGGTTAGGTCTAGTCTTGAGGGGAAGGTTTAGGGTTAGCTTTAAGAGCTAGGGTTAGGTTTAATGGTTAGGATTAGGATTAGGGTTAAGGGTTAGGGTAAGTCTCAGGGGTTAGGGTGAAGGGTTAGGGTCAAGGGTTAGGGTTTTTGTTAGGCATAGCGTTGGGGTTAGAAGTAAGGGTTACTGTCAGTGTCAGGGTTGTAGGTAGGGTTACGGTTAGGGGTAGCGGTTTAGAATTAGGGTTAGGGATTAGGTGTCACAGTGATGACTAGGAGATAGGGTTAGAATTATGGGATAGGGGTTGTTCTCAGGAAATGGGTTATGCATTAACGTTAGGATAAGAGGTTAAAGTTAGGCGCACGGTGAGGTTTACGTGTTAAGGGGAGAAATAGGAACAGGGTTGGGTGTTATGTTCAGGGTTAGGGTTATCTGTTAAAGGTTTTGTTTATGCTTAGCGAACGGGCCCTGTCTGCATTAGGCGGGCGGGGGGAGTTTACGGGGCTGGGATTGTACCCGGGAACCCACTCTATCATACTCTGGGTATGGGCCCGTGGGTTTCATGCAGGACACAGTGGTAGAGCCTCCTTTCACGCATGGCATGGGAGGATGGCAGGCTTTCTAAACTCTAAGAAAGTAAGAAGTCTGAGAATTAGATTTAGGGTTAGGATTATGGTTAGGGTTAAGGATGAAGTTTAGTGTTAGGGTGAGGGCTTAGGGTTAGGGATTAGGGTTAGGGTTAAAGGTTACTCTTAGGTTTAACGGTTACACTTTGGTTTAGGGTTGAGGTTTACGGTTAGGGTTAAGATGAGGGGTTAGGGTTTGGTACAGGGTTAGGGTTAAGTGTAAGGTTTAGGGTTGAAGATTAGGATTAGGGTTAGGATTATAGGATAGCGTGAGAGTTAACGCTTAGGGTTAAGGTTAAGAGTTAGGGTTTAGGGTTAGGTTTAGGGTTAGGGTTAGTTTTAGGGTTAGAGTTATGTGCTATGGTTTGTGTTAGAGGTTAGGGTTAGGTTTACTGGTGACGGTTAGGGTTACGTTTAGGGGTTAGCATTACGGTTAGGGTTAGGGTTAGGGTTAAGGGATAGGATTACGGTTAAGTGTTGGCCTTAGGGTTAGGGTTTAGTGTTAGGGTTATCATTAAGGACTAGGGGTAGGGTCAGGGTTAAATGCCTGGGTGCGGGTAATGGTTAGGGTCAGGGTAAGGTTCACGGATAGGGTTAGTGTTAAGGGTTACGCGTAGGTTTAGGGTTCAGGGTTAGATTTAGCATTAGGGCTTAAGGTTAGGATTAGGCGGTAGGTTAGATTTAGGGTTAGATCTAGACGTTAGGGTAAGGGCTAGCGTTAGGGTTAAGAGATAGGGTTAGGTTTAATGCTTAGGATTAGGGTTAGGGTTTGGGGTTAAAGTAAGTGTTAGGGGTTAGGTTTAAGGATCAAAGCTTAGGGTTGTTTTTAGATGTAGTGTTAGGGTTAGGGATAAGG
The DNA here is from genome assembly GCF_041146395.1 of Eulemur rufifrons. Lineage (NCBI taxonomy): Eukaryota > Metazoa > Chordata > Mammalia > Primates > Lemuridae > Eulemur > Eulemur rufifrons. The sequence goes on along the minus strand of NW_027182867.1, from coordinate 885,558 downwards.
GATCCCACTAGCATTAAGGGTCTTCCTTACTGTAGGGTTAAGGGTTAGGCTTAGAGTTAAAGGTTAAAGTTAGGGTCAGTGTTAAGATTTAGGGTGAGGGTTAACGGTTAGGGTAAAGGTTAAGCGTTAGGGTTAGGGATTAGTGATTAGGGTTTTTGGTTAGTGTTAGGGTTAGCGGTTAGGAGTTATTTTTTTATGAAGGGGTATGGTTAGAATTAGGATTGGGGTTAGAGTTAGGGTGAGGTATAGGCGTAGGTTTAGGGGTTAGTTTTAGGGTAAAAGGATAGGATTAGGGTTACGGGTTGGGCTTAGGTTTAGGGTTAAAGTTTACTGCTAGGGTTAGGGATAGGGTTCAGGGTTAGCTTTAGGGGTTCTGGTTAGGGTTAGGTGTTAGGTTAGTGTCAGGGTTAGGTCTAGTCGTGAGGGTAAGGTTTAGGGTTAGCTTTAAGAGCTAGGGTTAGGTTTAATGGTTAGGATTAGGATTAGGGTTAAGGGTTAGGGTAAGGCTTAGGGGTTAGGGTGAAGGGTTAGGGTCAAGGGTTAGGGTTTTTGTTAGGCATAGCGTTGGGGTTAGTTGTAAGGGTTACTGTCAGTGTCAGGGTTGTAGGTAGGGTTACGGTTAGGGTTAGCGGTTTAGAATTAGGGTTAGGGATTAGGTGTCACAGTGATGACTAGGAGATAGGGTTAGAATTATGGGATAGGGGTTGTTCTCAGGAAATGGGTTATGCATTAACGTTAGGATAAGAGGTTAAAGTTAGGCGCACGGTGAGGTTTACGTGTTAAGGGGAGAAATAGGAACAGGGTTGGGTGTTATGTTCAGGGTTAGGGTTATCTGTTAAATGTATTGTTTATGCTTAGCACACGGGCCCTGTCTGCATTAGGCGGGCGGGGGGAGTTTAGGGGGCTGGGATTGTACCCAGGAAACCACTCTATCATACCCTGGGTATGGGCCCGTGGGTTTCATGCAGGACACAGTGGGAGAGCCTCCTTTCACGCATGGCATTGGAGGATTGCAGGCTTTCTAAACTCTAAGAAAGCAAGAAGTCTGAGAATTAGATTTAGGGTTAGGATTATGGTTAGGGTTAAGGATGAAGTTTAGTGTTAGGGTGAGGGCTTAGGGTTAGGGATTAGGGTTAGGGTTAAAGGTTAGTCTTAGGTTTAACGGTTAGACTTTTTTTTAGGGTTGAGGTTTACGGTTAGGGTTAAGATGAGGGGTTAGGGTTTGGTACAGGGTTAGGGTTAAGGGTTAGGTTTAGGGTTGAAGATTAGGATTAGGGTTAGGATTAAAGGTTAGCGTGAGAGTTAACGCTTAGTGTTAAGCTTAAGAGTTAGGGGTTAGGGTTAGGTTTAGGGTTCGTTTTAGGGTTAGAGTTATGTGCTATGGTTTGTGTTAGAGGTTAGGGTTAGGTTTACTGGTCACGGTGAGTGTTACGTTTAGGGGTTAGCATTAGGGTTAGGGTTAAGGGATACGATTAGGGTTAAGTGTTGGGAGTAGGGTGAGTGTTTAGTGTTAGGGTTATCATTAAGGATTAGGGGTAGGGTCAGGGTTAAATGCTTGGGTGCGGGTAATGGTTAGGGTCAGGGTTAAGGTTCACGGATAGGGTTAGTGTTAAGGGTTACGGGTAGGTTTAGGGTTCAGGGTTAGAGTTAGCATTAGGGCTTAAGGTTAGGATTAGGCGGTAGGTTCGATTTAGGGTTAGATCTAGGCATTAGCGTAAGGGCTAGCGTTAGGGTTAAGAGATAGGGTTAGGTTTAGTGCTTAGGATTAGGGTTAGGGTTTGGGGTTAAAGTAAGTTTTAGGGGTTAGGTTTAAGGATCAAAGGTTAGGGTTATTTTTAGCTGTAGTGTTAGGGTTAGGGATAAGGGATCCCATTAGCATTAAGGGTCTTCCTTACTGTAGGGTTAAGGGTTAGGCTTAGAGTTAAAGGTTAAGGTTAGGGTCAGTGTTAAGATTTAGGGTGAGGGTTAACGGTTAGGGTAAAGGTTAAGCGTTAGGGTTAGGGAGTAGTGATTAGGGTTTTTGGTTAGTGTTAGGGTTAGCGGTTAGGAGTTATTTTTTTATGAAGGGGTATGGTTAGAATTAGGATTGGGGTTAGAGTTAGGGTGAGGTATAGGGGTTAGGTTTAGCGGTTAGTTTTAGGGTAAAAGGATAGGATTAGGGTTACGGGTTGGGCTTAGGTTTAGGGTTAAAGTTTACTGCTAGGGTTAGGGATAGGGTTCAGGGTTAGCTTTAGGGTTTCTGGTTAGGGTTAGGTGTTAGGTTAGTGTCAGGGTTAGGTCTAGTCGTGAGGGTAAGGTTTAGGGTTACCTTTAAGAGCTAGGGTTAGGTTTAATGGTTAGGATTAGGATTAGGGTTAAGGGTTAGGGTAAGGCTTAGGGGTTAGGGTGAAGGGTTAGGGCTTTTATTAGGCATAGCGATGGGGTTAGAAGTAAGGGTTACTGTCAGTGTTAGGGTTGTAGGTAGGGTTACGGTTAGGGTTAGCAGATTAGAATTAGGGTTAGGGATTAGGTGTCACAGTGATCACTAGGAGATAGGGTTAGAATTATGGGATAGGGGTTGTTCTCAGGAAATGCGTTATGCATTAACGTTATGATAAGAGGTTAAAGTTAGGCGCACGGTGAGGTTTACGTGTTAAGGGGAGAAATAGAAACAGGGTTGGGCGTTACGTTCAGGGTTAGGGTTATCTGTTAAAGGTATTGTTTATGCTTAGCGCAGGGGCCCTGTCTGCATTAGGCGGGCGGGGGGAGTTTAGGGGGCTAAGATTATACCCGAGAACCCACTCTATCATACTCTGGGTATGGGCCCGTGGGTTTCATGCAGGACACAGTGGTAGAGCCTCCTTTCACGCATGGCATGGGAGGATTGCAGGCTTTCTAAACTCTAAGAAAGCAAGAAGTCTGAGAATAAGATTTAGGGTTAGGATTCTGGTTAGGGTTAAGGATGAAGTTTAGTGTTAGGGTGAGGGCTTAGGGTTAGGGATTAGGGTTAGGGTTAAAGGTTACTCTTAGGTTTAACGGTTACACTTTGGTTTAGGGTTGAGGATAGGGTTAGGGTTAAGATGAGGGGTTAGGTTTTGGTACAGGGTTAGAGTTAAGTGTTAGGTTTAGGGTTGAAGATTAGGATTAGGGTTAGGATTAAAGGTTAGCGTGAGAGTTAACTCTTAGTGTTAAGGTTAAGAGTTAGGGTTTAGGGTTAGGGTTAGGGTTAGGGTTAGTTTTAGGGTTAGAGTTATGTGCTATGGTTTGTGTTAGAGGTTAGGGTTAGGTTTACTGGTCACGGTTAGGGTTACGTTTAGGGGGTAGCATTAGGGTTAGGCTTAGGGTTAGGGTTAGGGGATAGGATTAGGGATAAGTGTTGGGCTTAGGGTTAGGGTTTAGTGTTAGGGTTAGCATTAAGGATTAGGGTTAGGGTCAGGGTTAAATGCTTGGGTGCGGGTAATGGTTAGGGTCAGGGTTAAGGTTCACGGATAGGGTTAGTGTTAAGGGTTACGGGTAGGTTTAGGGTTCAGGGTTAGAGTTAGCTTTAGGGCTTAAGGTTAGGATTAGGCGGTGGGTTAGACTTAGGGTTAGATGTAGGCCTTAGGGTAAGTTCTAGGTTTAGGGTTAAGAGATAGGGTTAGGTTTAATGCTTAGGATTAGGGTTAGGGTTTGGGGTTAAAGTAAGTGTTAGGGGTTAGGTTTAAGGATCAAAGGTTAGGGTTATTTTTAGCTGTAGTGTTAGGGTTAGGGATAAGGGATCCCATTAGCATTAAGGGTCTTCCTTACTGTAGGGTTAAGGGTTAGGCTTAGAGTTAAAGGTTAAGGTTAGGGTCAGTATTAAGATTTAGGGTGAGGGTTAATGGTTAGGGTAAAGGTTAATCGTAAGGGTTAGGCATTAGTGATTAGGGTTTTTGGTTAGTGTTAGGGTTAGCGGTTAGGAGTTAGTGTTTTATGAAGGGGTATGGTTAGAATTAGGATTGGGGTTAGAGTTAGGGTGAGGTATAGGGGTTAGGTTTAGGGGTTAGTTTTAGGGTAAAAGGATAGGATTAGGGTTTCGGGTTGGGCTTAGGTTTAGGGTTAAAGTTACTGCTAGGGTTAGGGATAGGGTTCAGGGTTAGCATTAGGGGTTCTGGTTAGGGTAAGGTGTTAGGTTAGTGTCAGGGTTAGGTCTAGTCGTGAGGGTAAGGTTTAGGGTTAGCTTTAAGAGCTAGGGTTAGGTTTAATGGTTAGGATTAGGATTAGGGTTAAGGGTTAGGGTAAGGCTTAGGGGTTAGGGTGAAGGGTTAGGGCTTTTATTAGGCATAGCGTTGGGGTTAGAAGTAAGGGTTACTGTCAGTGTTAGGGTTGTAGGTAGGGTTACGGTTAGGGTTAGCGGTTTAGAATTAGGGTTAGGGATTAGGTGTCACAGTGATGACTAGGAGATAGGGTTAGAATTATGGGATAGGGGTTGTTCTCAGGAAATGGGTTATGCATTAACGTTAGGATAAGATGTTAAAGTTAGGCACACTGTGAGGTTTACGTGTTAAGGGGATAAATAGGAACAGGGTTGGGTGTTATGTTCAGGGTTAGGGTTATCTGTTAAAGGTATTGTTTATGGTTAGCGCACGGGCCCTGTCTGCATTGGGCGGGCGGGGGGAGTTTAGGGGGCTGGGATTGTACCTGGGAACCCACTCTATCATACTCTGGGTATGGGCCCGTGGGTTTCATGCAGGACGCAGTGGTAGAGCCTCCTTTCACGCATGGCATGGGAGGATTGCAGGCTTTCTAAACTCTGAGAAAGCAAGAAGTCTGAGAATTAGATTTAGGGTTAGGATTCTGGTTAGGGTTAAGGATGAAGTTTAGTGTTAGGGTGAGGGCTTAGGGTTAGGGATTAGGGTTAGGGTTAAAGGTTACCCTTAGGTTTAACAGTTACACTTTGGTTTAGGATTGAGGTTTACGGTTAGGGTTAAGATGAGGGGTTAGGGTTTGGTACAGGGTTAGGGTTAAGTGTTAGGTTTAGGGTTGAAGATTAGGATTAGGGTTAGGATTAAAGGTTACCGTGAGAGTTAACGCTTAGGGTTAAGGTTAAGAGTTAGGGTTTAGGGTTAGGGTTAGGGTTAGTTTTAGAGTTAGAGTTATGTGCTATGGTTTGTGTTAGAGGTTAGGGTTAGGTTTACTGGTCACGGCTAGGGTTAGGTTTAGGGGCTAGCATTAGGGTTAAGCTTATGGTTAGGGTTAAGGGATAGGATTAGGGATAAGTGTTGGGCTTAGGGTTAGGGTTTAGTGTTAGGGTTATCATTAAGGATTAGGGGTAGGGTCAGGGTTAAATGCTTGGGTGCGGGTAATGGTTAGGGTCAGGGTTAAGGTTGACGGATAGGGTTAGTGTTAAGGGTTACGGGTAGGTTTAGGGTTCAGGGTTAGAGTTAGCATTAGGGCTTAAGGTTAGGATTAGGCGGTAGGTTAGATTTAGGGTTAGATCTAGGCGTTAGGGTAAGGGCTAGCGTTAGGGTTAAGAGATAGGGTTAGGTTTAATGCTTAGGATTAGGGTTAGGGTTTGGGGTTAAAGTAAGTGTTAGGGGTTAGGTTTAAGGATCAAAGCT
>NW_027182867.1:860000-870000 GCF_041146395.1 Eulemur rufifrons | reverse complement strand
TCTAGTCGTGAGGGTAAGGTTTAGGGTTAGCTTTAAGAGCTAGGGTTAGGTTTAATGGTTAGGATTAGGATTAGGGTTAAGGGTTAGGGTAAGGCTTAGGGGTTAGGGTGAAGGTGTAGGGTTTTTGTTAGGCATAGCGTTGGGGTTAGAAGTAAGGGTTACTGTCAGTGTCAGGGTTGTAGGTAGGGTTACGGTTAGGGTTAGCGGTTTAGAATTAGGGTTAGGGATTAGGTGTCACAGTGATGACTAGGAGATAGGGTTAGAATTATGGGATAGGGGTTGTTCTCAGGAAATGGGTTATGCATTAACGTTAGGATAAGAGGTTAAAGTTAGGCGCACGGTGAGGTTTACGTGTTAAGGGGATAAATAGGAACAGGGTTGGGTGTTATGTTCAGGGTTAGGGTTATCTGTTAAAGGTATTGTTTATGCTTAGCGCACGCGCCCTGTCTGCATTGGGCGGGAGGAGGGAGTTTAGGGGGCTGGGATTGTACCCGGGAACCCACTCTATCATACTCTGGGTATGGGCCCGTGGGTTTCATGCAGGACACAGTGGTAGAGCCTCCTTTCACGCATGGCATGGGAGGATGGCAGGCTTTCTAAACTCTAAGAAAGCAAGAAGTCTGAGAATGAGATTTAGGGTTGGATTATGGTTAGGGTTAAGGATGAAGTTTAGTGTTAGTGTGAGGGCTTAGGGTTAGGGATTAGGGTTAGGGTTAAAGATTACTCTTAGGTTTAACGGTTACACTTTGGTTTAGGGTTGAGGTTTACGGTTAGTGTTAAGATGAGCGGTTAGGGTTTGGTACAGGGTTAGGGTTAAGTGTTAGGTTTAGGGTTGAAGTTTAGGATTAGGGTTAGGATTACAGGTTAGCGTGAGAGTTAATGCTTAGGGTTAAGGTCAAGAGTTAGGGTTCATGGTTAGTGTTAGGGTTAGGGTTAGTTTTAGGGTTAGAGTTTTGTGCTATGATTTGTGTTAGAGGTTAGGGTTAGGTTTACTGGGCACGGATAGGGTTACGTTTAGGGGTTAGCATTAGGGTTAGGGTTAGGGTTAAGGGATAGGATTAGGGTTAAGTTTTGGGCTTAGGGTTAGGGTTTAGTCTTAGGGTTAGCATTAAGGATTAGGGTTAGGGTCAGGGTTAAATGCTTGGGTGCGTGTAATGGTTAGGGTCAGGGTTAAGGTTCACGGATAGGGTTAGTGTTAAGGGTTACGGGTAGGTTTAGGGTTCAGGGTTAGAGTTAGCATTAGGGCTTAAGGTTAGGATTAGGCGGTAGGTTAGACTTAGGGTTAGATCTAGGCGTTAGGGTAAGGGCTAGCGTTGGGGTTAAGAGATAGGGTTAGGTTTAATGCTTAGGTTTAGGGTTAGGGTTTGGGGTTAAAGTAAGTGTTAGGGGTTAGGTTTAAGGATCCAAGGTTAGGGTTATTTTTAGCTGTAGTGTTAGGGTTAGGGATAAGGGATCCCATTAGCATTAAGGGTCTTCCTTACTGTAGGGTTAAGGGTTAGGCTTAGAGTTAAAGGTTAAGCTTAGGGTCAGTGTTAAGATTTAGGGTGAGGGTTAACGGTTAGGGTAAAGGTTAAGCGTTAGGGTTAGGGATTAGTGATTAGGGATTTTGGTTAGTGTTAGCGTTAGCGGTTAGGAGTTAGTGTTTTATGAAGGGGTATGATTAGAATTAGGATTGGGGTTAGAGTTAGGGTGAGGTATAGGGGTTAGGTTTAGGGGTTAGTTTTGGGGTAAAAGGATAGGATTAGGGTTACGGGTTGGGCTTAGGTTTAGGGTTAAAGTTTACTGCTAGGGTTAGGGATAGGGTTCAGGGTTAGCTTTAGGGGTTCTGGTTAGTGTTAGGTGTTAGGTTAGTGTCAGGGTTAGGTCTAGTCGTGAGGGTAAGGTTTAGGGTTAGCTTTAAGAGCTAGGGTTAGGTTTAATGGTTAGGATTAGGATTAGGGTTAAGGGTTAGGGTAAGGCTTAGGGGTTAGGGTGAAGGGTTAGGGTGCAGGGTTAGGGTTTTTGTTAGGCATAGCGTTGGGGTTAGAAGTAAGGGTTACTGTCAGTGTTAGGGTTGTAGGTAGGGTTACGGTTAGGGTTAGCGGTTTAGAATTAGGGTTAGGGATTAGGTGTCACAGTGATGACTAGGAGATAGGGTTAGAATTATGGGGTAGAGGTTTTTCTCAGGAAATGGGTTATGCATTAACGTTAGGATAAGAGGTAAAAGTTAGGCGCATGGTGAGGTTTACGTGTTAAGGGGAGAAATAGGAACAGGGTTGGGTGTTATGTTCAGGGTTAGGGTTATCTGTTAAAGGTATTGTTTATGCATAGCGCACGGGCCCTGTCTGCATTAGGTGGGCGGGGGGAGTTTAGGGGGCTGGGATTGTACCCGGGAACCCACTCTATCATACTCTGGGTATGGGCCCGTGGGTTTCATGCAGGACACAGCGGTAGAGCCTCCTTTCACGCATGGCATGGGAGGATGGCAGGCTTTCTAAACTCTAAGAAAGCAAGAAGTCTGAGAATTAGATTTAGGGTAGGATTATGGTTAGGGTTAAGGATGAAATTTAGTGTTAGGGTGAGGGCTTAGGGTTAGGGATTAGGGTTAGGGTTAAAGGTTACTCTTAGGTTTAACGGTTACACTTTGGTTTAGGGTTGAGGTTTACGGTTAGTGTTAAGATGAGCGGTTAGGGTTTGGTACAGGGTTAGGGTTAAGTGTTAGGTTTAGGGTTGAAGATTAGGATTAGGGTTAGGATTAAAGGTTAGCGTGAGAGTTAACGCTTAGGGTTAAGGTTAAGAGTTAGGGTTCATGGTTAGGGTTAGGGTTAGGGTTAGTTTTAGGGTTAGAGTTATGTGCTATGATTTGTGTTAGAGGTTAGGGTTAGGTTTACTGGGCACGGATAGGGTTACGTTTAGGGGTTAGCATTAGGGTTAGGGTTAGGGTTAAGGGATAGGATTAGGGTTAAGTTTTGGGCTTAGGGTTCGGGTTTAGTGTTAGGGTTAGCATTAAGGATTAGGGTTAGGGTCAGGGTTAAAAGCTTGGGTGCGGGTAATGGTTAGGGTCAGGGTTAAGGTTCACGGATAGGGTTAGTGTTAAGGGTTATGGGTAGGTTTAGGGTTCAGGGTTAGAGTTAGCATTAGGGCATAAGGTTAGGATTAGGCGGTAGGTTCGATTTAGGGTTAGATCTAGGCGTTAGGGTAAGGGCTAGCGTTAGGGTTAAGAGATAGGGTTAGGTATAATGCTTATAATTAGGGTTAGGTTTGGGGTTAAAGTAAGTGTTAGGGGTTAGGTTTCAGGATCAAAGGTTAGGGTTATTTTTGGCTGTAGTGTTAGGGTTAGGGATAAGGGATCCCATTAGCATTAAGGGTCTTCCTTACTGTAGGATTAAGGGATAGGCTTAGAGTTAAAGGTTAAGGTTAGGGTGAGTGTTAAGATTTAGGGTGAGGGTTAACAGTTAGGGTAAAGGTTAAGCGTTAGGGTTAGGGATTAGTGATTAGGGTTTTTGGTTAGTGTTAGGGTTAGCGGTTAGGAGTTAGTGTTTTATGAAGGGGTATGGTTAGAATTAGGATTGGGGTTAGAGTTAGCGTGAGGTGTAGGGGTTAGGTTTAGGTGTTAGTTTTAGGGTAAAAGGATAGGATTAGGGTTACGGGTTGGGCTTAGGTTTAGGGTTAAAGTTTACTGCTAGGGTTAGGGATACGGATCAGGGTTAGCTTTAGGGGTTCTGGTTAGGGTTAGGTGTTAGGTTAGTGTCAGGGTTAGGTCTAGTCGTGAGGGTAAGGTTTAGGGTTAGCTTTAAGAGCTAGGGTTAGGTTTAATGGTTAGGATTAGGATTAGGGTTAAGGGTTAGGGTAAGGCTTAGGGGTTAGGGTGAAGGGTTAGGGTCAACGATTAGGGTTTTTGTTAGGCATAGCGTTGGGGTTAGAAGTAAGGGTTACTGTCAGTGTTAGGGTTGTAGGTAGGGTTACGGTTAGGGTTAGCGGTTTAGAATTAGGGTTAGGGATTAGGTGTCACAGTGATGACTAGGAGATAGGGTTAGAATTATGGGATAGGGGTTGTTCTCAGGAAATGGGTTATGCATTAACGTTAGGATAAGAGGTTAAAGTTAGGCGCACGGGGAGGTTTACGTGTTAAGGGGAGAAATAGGAACAGGGTTGGGTGTTATGTTCAGGGTTAGGGTTATCTGTTAAAGGTATTGTTTATGCTTAGCGCACGGGCCCTGTCTGCATTAGGCGGGCGGGGGGACTTTAGGGGGCTGGGATTGTACCCGGGAACACACTCTATCATACTCTGGGTATGGGTCCGTCGGTTTCATGCAGGACACAGTGGTAGAGCCTCCTTTCACGCATGGCATGGGAGGATTGCAGGCTTTCAAAACTCTAAGAAAGCAAGAAGTCTGAGAATTAGATTTAGGGTTAGGATTATGGTTAGGGTTAAGGATGAAGTTTAGTGTTAGGGTGAGGGCTTAGGGTTAGGGATTAGGGTTAGGGTTAAAGGTTACCCTTAGGTTTAACGGTTCCACTGTGGTTTAGGGTTGAGGTTTACGGTTAGGGTTAAGATGAGGGGTTAGGGTTTGGTACAGGGTTAGGGTTAAGTGTTAGGTTTAGGGTTGAAGATTAGGATTAGGGTTAGGATTAAAGGTTAGCGTGAGAGTTAACGCTTAGGGTTAAGGTTAAGAGTTAGGGTTTAGGGTTAGGGTTAGGGTTAGGGTTAGTTTTAGGGTTAGAGTTATGTGCTACGGTTTGTGTTAGAGGTTAGGGTTAGGTTTACTGGTCACGGTTAGGGATACGTTTATGGGGTAGCATTAGGGTTAAGGTTAAGGTTAAGGGATAGGATTAGGGATAAGTGCTGGGCTTAGGGTTAGGGTTTAGTGTTAGGGTTAGCATTAAGGATTAGGGTTAGGGTCAGGGTTAAAAGCTTGGGTGCGGGTAATGGTTAGGGTCAGGGTTAAGGTTCACGGATAGGGTTAGTGTTAAGGGTTACGGGTAGGTTTAGGGTTCAGGGTTAGAGTTAGGGTTAGCTTTAGGGTTAGGGGTTAGGGTTACGGTTAGGGTTTAGGGGTTAGGGTTAGGGGTTAGGGTTAGGGTTAGGGGTTAGGGTTAGGGTTAGGGTTAAGGCTCGGGCTAGGGCTAGGCCTAGGGTTAGGGTTAGTGTTAGGGGTTAGGTTTAGGGCTAGGGCTAGGGCTAGGGGTTAGGGTTAGGGTTAGGGGATAGGGGTTAGGGTTAGGGTTAGGGTTAAGGCTCGGGCTAGGGCTAGGCCTAGGGTTAGGGTTAGTGTTAGGGGTTAGGTTTAGGGCTAGGGCTAGGGCTAGGGGTTAGGGTTAGGGTTAGGGGATAGGGGTTAGGGTTAGGGGTTAGGGTTAGGGTTAGGGGTTAGGGTTAGGGTTTGGGGTAGTGTTAGGTTTAGGGGTTAGTGTTAGGGGTTAGGGTTAGGGTTAGGGGTTAGGGTTAGGGTTAAGGGATAGGGTTAGGGTTAGGGGTTAGGATTAGGGGTTAGGGTTAGGGCTAGGGTTAGGGTTAGGGTTTGGGTTAGGGTTAGGGTTAGGGTTAGGGGTTAGGGTTAGGGGTTAGGGTTAGGATTAGGGTTGGGGTTAGGGTTAGGGGTTAGGGTTAGGGTTAAGGGTTAGGGTTAGGGGTTAGGGTTAGGGTTAGGGGTTAGTTTTAGAGGTTAGGGTTAGGGTTAGGTTTAGGGTAGGGGTTAGGGGTTAGGGTTAGGTTTTGGGTTAGGGTTAGGGTTAGGGTTTAGGGTTGGGCTAGGGGTTAGGGTTAGGGTTAGGGTTGGGGTTAGGGGTTAGGGTTGGGGTTAGGGTTAGGGTTAGGGTTAGGGGTTGGGGTTAGGGTTAGGGGTTAGGGTTAGGGTTAGGGTTAGGGTTAGCTGTAGGGCTAGGGTTAGGGTTAGGGTAGGGGTTAGTGTTAGGGTTAGGGGTTAGGGGTTTGGGTTAGGGGTAGGGTAGGGTAGGATAGGGTTAGAGGTTAGGGTTAGGGGTTAGGGTTAGGGTTGGGTTAGGTTAGGGTTAGGGGTTAGGGCTAGGGATAGGGGTTAGGGTTAGGGTTAGGGTTAGGGCTTAGGGTTAGGGGTAGGGGTAGGGTTAGGGTTAGGGGTTAGGAGTTAGGGTTAGGGGTTAGGGTTAGGGTTGGGTTAGGGTTAGGGTTTAGGGTTAGGGTTAGGGGTTAGGATTAGGGTTAGGGTTAGATTATGGTTAGGGGTAGGGTTAGGGTTAGGGTTAAGCGTTAGGGGTATGGTTCGGGTTAGGGGTTATGGTTAGGGTTAGGGGTTAGGGTTAGGGGTTAGGGTTAGGGTTAGGGTTGGGTTAGGGTTATGGTTATGGGTTGGGGTTAGGGTTAGGGTTAGGGTTAGCGGTTTAGAATTAGGGTTAGGGATTAGGTGTCACAGTGATGACTAGGAGATAGGGTTAGAATTATGGGATAGGGGTTGTTCTCAGGAAATGGGTTATGCATTAACGTTAGGATAAGAGGTTAAAGTTAGGCGCACGGTGAGGTTTACGTGTTAAGGGGAGAAATAGGAACAGGGTTGGGTGTTATGTTCAGGGTTAGGGTTATCTGTTAAAGGTATTGTTTATGCTTAGCGCACGGGCCCTGTCTGCATTAGGCGGGCGGGGGGAGTTTAGGGGGCTGGGATTGTACCCGGGAACCCACTCTATCATACTCTGGGTATGGGTCCGTGGGTTTCATGCAGGACACAGTGGTAGAGCCTCCTTTCACGCATGGCATGGGAGGATTGCAGGCTTTCTAAACTCTAAGAAAGCAAGAAGTCTGAGAATTAGATTTAGGGTTAGGATTCTGGTTAGGGTTAAGGATGAAGTTTAGTGTTAGGGTGAGGGCTTAGGGTTAGGGATTAGGGTTAGGGTTAAAGGTTACCCTTAGTTTTAACGGTTTCACTGTGGTTTAGGGTTGAGGTTTACGGTTAGGGTTAAGATGAGGGGTTAGGGTTTGGTACAGCGTTAGAGTTAAGTATTAGGTTTAGTGTTGATGATTAGGATTAGGGTTAGGATTAAAGGTTAGCGTGAGAGTTAACGCTTAGGGTTAAGGTTAAGAGTTAGGGTTTAGGGTTAGGTTTAGGGGTAGTGTTAGTTTTAGGGTTAGAGTTATGTGCTATGGTTTGTGTTAGAGGTTAGGGTTAGGTTTACTGGTCACGGTTAGGGTTACGTTTAGGGGCTAGCATTAGGGTGAGGGTTAGGGTTAAGGGATAGGATTAGGGTTAAGTGTTGGGCTTAGGGTTAGGGTTTAGTGTTAGGCTTAGCATTAAGGATTAGGGTTAGGGTCAGGGTTAAATGCTTGGGTGCGGGTAATGGTTACGGTCAGGGTTAAGGTTCACGGATAGGGTTAGTGTTAAGGGTTGCGGGTAGGTTTAGGGTTCAGGGTTAGAGTTAGCATTAGGACTTAAGTTTAGGATTAGGCGGTAGGTTCGATTTAGGGTTAGATCTAGGCGTTAGGGTAAGGGCTAGGGTTAGGGTTAAGAGATAGGGTTAGGTTTAATGCTTAGGATTAGGGTTAGGGTTTGGGGTTGAAGTAAGTGTTAGGGGTTAGGTTTAAGGATCCAAGGTTAGGGTTATTTTTAGCTGTAGTGTTAGGGTTAGGGATAAGGGATCCCATTAGCATTAAGGGTCTTCCTTACTGTAGGATTAAGGGATAGGCTTAGAGTTAAAGGTTAAGGTTAGGGTGAGTGTTAAGATTTAGGGTGAGGGTTAACAGTTAGGGTAAAGGTTAAGCGTTAGGGTTAGGGATTAGTGATTAGGGTTTTTGGTTAGTGTTAGCGTTAGCGGTTAGGAGTTAGTGTTTTATGAAGGGGTATGATTAGAATTAGGATTGGGGTTAGAGTTAGGGTGAGGTATAGGGGTTAGGTTTAGGGGTTAGTTTTGGGGTAAAAGGATAGGATTAGGGTTACGGGTTGGGCTTAGGTTTAGGGTTAAAGTTTACTGCTAGGGTTAGGGATAGGGTTCAGGGTTAGCTTTAGGGGTTCTGGTTAGTGTTAGGTGTTAGGTTAGTGTCAGGGTTAGGTCTAGTCGTGAGGGTAAGGTTTAGGGTTAGCTTTAAGAGCTAGGGTTAGGTTTAATGGTTAGGATTAGGATTAGGGTTAAGGGTTAGGGTAAGGCTTAGGGGTTAGGGTGAAGGGTTAGGGTGCAGGGTTAGGGTTTTTGTTAGGCATAGCGTTGGGGTTAGAAGTAAGGGTTACTGTCAGTGTTAGGGTTGTAGGTAGGGTTACGGTTAGGGTTAGCGGTTTAGAATTAGGGTTAGGGATTAGGTGTCACAGTGATGACTAGGAGATAGGGTTAGAATTATGGGATAGAGGTTTTTCTCAGGAAATGGGTTATGCATTAACGTTAGGATAAGAGGTAAAAGTTAGGCGCATGGTGAGGTTTACGTGTTAAGGGGAGAAATAGGAACAGGGTTGGGTGTTATGTTCAGGGTTAGGGTTATCTGTTAAAGGTATTGTTTATGCATAGCGCACGGGCCCTGTCTGCATTAGGCGGGCGGGGGGAGTTTAGGGGGCTGGGATTGTACCCGGGAACCCACTCTATCATACTCTGGGTATGGGCCCGTGGGTTTCATGCAGGACACAGCGGTAGAGCCTCCTTTCACGCATGGCATGGGAGGATGGCAGGCTTTCTAAACTCTAAGAAAGCAAGAAGTCTGAGAATTAGATTTAGGGTAGGATTATGGTTAGGGTTAAGGATGAAATTTAGTGTTAGGGTGAGGGCTTAGGGTTAGGGATTAGGGTTAGGGTTAAAGGTTACTCTTAGGTTTAACGGTTACACTTTGGTTTAGGGTTGAGGTTTACGGTTAGTGTTAAGATGAGCGGTTAGGGTTTGGTACAGGGTTAGGGTTAAGTGTTAGGTTTAGGGTTGAAGATTAGGATTAGGGTTAGGATTAAAGGTTAGCGTGAGAGTTAACGCTTAGGGTTAAGGTTAAGAGTTAGGGTTCATGGTTAGGGTTAGGGTTAGGGTTAGTTTTAGGGTTAGAGTTATGTGCTATGATTTGTGTTAGAGGTTACGGTTAGGTTTACTGGGCACGGATAGGGTTACGTTTAGGGGTTAGCATTAGGGTTAGGGTTAGGGTTAAGGGATAGGATTAGGGTTAAGTTTTGGGCTTAGGGTTCGGGTTTAGTGTTAGGGTTAGCATTAAGGATTAGGGTTAGGGTCAGGGTTAAAAGCTTGGGTGCGGGTAATGGTTAGGGTCAGGGTTAAGGTTCACGGATAGGGTTAGTGTTAAGGGTTATGGGTAGGTTTAGGGTTCAGGGTTAGAGTTAGCATTAGGGCATAAGGTTAGGATTAGGCGGTAGGTTCGATTTAGGGTTAGATCTAGGCGTTAGGGTAAGGGCTAGCGTTAGGGTTAAGAGATAGGGTTAGGTATAATGCTTATAATTAGGGTTAGGTTTGGGGTTAAAGTAAGTGTTAGGGGTTAGGTTTCAGGATCAAAGGTTAGGGTTATTTTTGGCTGTAGTGTTAGGGTTAGGGATAAGGGATCCCATTAGCATTAAGGGTCTTCCTTACTGTAGGATTAAGGGATAGGCTTAGAGTTAAAGGTTAAGGTTAGGGTGAGTGTTAAGATTTAGGGTGAGGGTTAACAGTTAGGGTAAAGGTTAAGCGTTAGGGTTAGGGATTAGTGATTAGGGTTTTTGGTTAGTGTTAGGGTTAGCGGTTAGGAGTTAGTGTTTTATGAAGGGGTATGGTTAGAATTAGGATTGGGGTTAGAGTTAGCGTGAGGTGTAGGGGTTAGGTTTAGGTGTTAGTTTTAGGGTAAAAGGATAGGATTAGGGTTACGGGTTGGGCTTAGGTTTAGGGTTAAAGTTTACTGCTAGGGTTAGGGATACGGTTCAGGGTTAGCTTTAGGGGTTCTGGTTAGTGTTAGGTGTTAGGTTAGTGTCAGGGTTAGGTCTAGTCGTGAGGGTAAGGTTTAGGGTTAGCTTTAAGAGCTAGGGTTAGGTTTAATGGTTAGGATTAGGATTAGGGTTAAGGGTTAGGGTAAGGCTTAGGGGTTAGGGTGAAGGGTTAGGGTCAACGA
>NW_027182867.1:847500-855000 GCF_041146395.1 Eulemur rufifrons | reverse complement strand
TGGTACAGGGTTAGGGGTAAGTGTTAGGTTTAGGGTTGAAGATTAGGATTAGGGTTAGGATTAAAGGTTAGCGTGAGAGTTAACGCTTAGGGTTAAGGTTAAGAGTTAGGGTTTAGGGTTAGGGGTGGGGTTAGGTTTAGTTTTAGGTTTAGAGTTGTGTGCTATGGTTTGTGTTAGAGGTTAAGGTTAGGTTTACTGGTCACGGTTAGGGTTACGTTTAGGGGTTTGCGTTATGGTTAGGGTTAAGGCATAGGATTAGGGTTAAGTGTTGGGCTTAGGGTTAGGGTTTAGTGTTAGGGTTAGCATTAAGGATTAGGGTTAGGGTCAGGGTTAAATGCTTGGGTGCGGGTAATGGTTAGGGTCAGGGTTAAGGTTCACGGATAGGGTTAGTGTTAAGGGTTACGGGTAGGTTTAGGGTTCAGGGTTAGAGTTAGCATTAGGGCTTAAGGTTAGGATTAGGCGGTACATTCGATTTAGGGTTAGATCTAGGCATTAGGGTAAGGGCTAGCGTTAGGGTTCAGAGATAGGGTTAGGTTTAATGCTTAGGATTAGGGTTAGGGTTTGGGGTTAAAGTAAGTGTTAGGGGTTAGGTTTAAGGATCCAAGGTTACGGTTATTTTTAGCTGTAGTGTTAGGGTTAGGGATAAGGGATCCCATTAGCATTAAGGGTCTTCCTTACTGTAGGGTTAAGGGTTAGGCTTAGAGTTAAAGGTTAAGGTTAGGGTCAGTGTTAAGATTTAGGGTGAGGGTTAACGGTTAGGGTAAAGGTCAAGTGTTAGGGTTAGGGATTAGTGATTAGGGTTTTTGGTTAGTGTTAGGTTAGCGGTTAGTGTTTTATGAAGGGGTATGGTTAGAATTAGGATTGGGGTTAGAGTTAGGGTGAGGTATAGGGGTTAGGTTTAGGGGTTAGTTTTAGGGTAAAAGGATAGGATTAGGGTTACGGGTTGGGCTTAGGTTTAGGGTTAAAGTTTACTGCTAGGTTTAGGGATAGGGTTCAGGGTTAGCTTTAGGGGTTCTGGTGAGGGTTAAGTGTTAGGTTAGTGTCAGGGTTAGGTCTAGTCTTGAGGGGAAGGTTTAGGGTTAGCTTTAAGAGCTAGGGTTAGGTTTAATGGTTAGGATTAGGATTAGGGTTAAGGGTTAGGGTAAGTCTTAGGGGTTAGGGTGAAGGGTTAGGGTCAAGGGTTAGGGTTTTTGTTAGGCATAGCGTTGGGGTTAGAAGTAAGGGTTACTGTCAGTGTCAGGGTTGTAGGTAGGGTTACGGTTAGGGGTAGCGGTTTAGAATTAGGGTTAGGGATTAGGTGTCACAGTGATGACTAGGAGATAGGGTTAGAATTATGGGATAGGGGTTGTTCTCAGGAAATGGGTTATGCATTAACGTTAGGATAAGAGGTTAAAGTTAGGCGCACGGTGAGGTTTACGTGTTAAGGGGAGAAATAGGAACAGGGTTGGGTGTTATGTTCAGGGTTAGGGTTATCTGTTAAAGGTTTTGTTTATGCTTAGCGAACGGGCCCTGTCTGCATTAGGCGGGCGGGGGGAGTTTACGGGGCTGGGATTGTACCCGGGAACCCACTCTATCATACTCTGGGTATGGGCCCGTGGGTTTCATGCAGGACACAGTGGTAGAGCCTCCTTTCACGCATGGCATGGGAGGATGGCAGGCTTTCTAAACTCTAAGAAAGTAAGAAGTCTGAGAATTAGATTTAGGGTTAGGATTATGGTTAGGGTTAAGGATGAAGTTTAGTGTTAGGGTGAGGGCTTAGGGTTAGGGATTAGGGTTAGGGTTAAAGGTTACTCTTAGGTTTAACGGTTACACTTTGGTTTAGGGTTGAGGTTTACGGTTAGGGTTAAGATGAGGGGTTAGGGTTTGGTACAGGGTTAGGGTTAAGTGTAAGGTTTAGGGTTGAAGATTAGGATTAGGGTTAGGATTATAGGATAGCGTGAGAGTTAACGCTTAGGGTTAAGGTTAAGAGTTAGGGTTTAGGGTTAGGTTTAGGGTTAGGGTTAGTTTTAGGGTTAGAGTTATGTGCTATGGTTTGTGTTAGAGGTTAGGGTTAGGTTTACTGGTGACGGTTAGGGTTACGTTTAGGGGTTAGCATTACGGTTAGGGTTAGGGTTAGGGTTAAGGGATAGGATTACGGTTAAGTGTTGGCCTTAGGGTTAGGGTTTAGTGTTAGGGTTATCATTAAGGACTAGGGGTAGGGTCAGGGTTAAATGCCTGGGTGCGGGTAATGGTTAGGGTCAGGGTAAGGTTCACGGATAGGGTTAGTGTTAAGGGTTACGCGTAGGTTTAGGGTTCAGGGTTAGATTTAGCATTAGGGCTTAAGGTTAGGATTAGGCGGTAGGTTAGATTTAGGGTTAGATCTAGACGTTAGGGTAAGGGCTAGCGTTAGGGTTAAGAGATAGGGTTAGGTTTAATGCTTAGGATTAGGGTTAGGGTTTGGGGTTAAAGTAAGTGTTAGGGGTTAGGTTTAAGGATCAAAGCTTAGGGTTGTTTTTAGATGTAGTGTTAGGGTTAGGGATAAGGGATCCCACTAGCATTAAGGGTCTTCCTTACTGTAGGGTTAAGGGTTAGGCTTAGAGTTAAAGGTTAAAGTTAGGGTCAGTGTTAAGATTTAGGGTGAGGGTTAACGGTTAGGGTAAAGGTTAAGCGTTAGGGTTAGGGATTAGTGATTAGGGTTTTTGGTTAGTGTTAGGGTTAGCGGTTAGGAGTTATTTTTTTATGAAGGGGTATGGTTAGAATTAGGATTGGGGTTAGAGTTAGGGTGAGGTATAGGCGTAGGTTTAGGGGTTAGTTTTAGGGTAAAAGGATAGGATTAGGGTTACGGGTTGGGCTTAGGTTTAGGGTTAAAGTTTACTGCTAGGGTTAGGGATAGGGTTCAGGGTTAGCTTTAGGGGTTCTGGTTAGGGTTAGGTGTTAGGTTAGTGTCAGGGTTAGGTCTAGTCGTGAGGGTAAGGTTTAGGGTTAGCTTTAAGAGCTAGGGTTAGGTTTAATGGTTAGGATTAGGATTAGGGTTAAGGGTTAGGGTAAGGCTTAGGGGTTAGGGTGAAGGGTTAGGGTCAAGGGTTAGGGTTTTTGTTAGGCATAGCGTTGGGGTTAGTTGTAAGGGTTACTGTCAGTGTCAGGGTTGTAGGTAGGGTTACGGTTAGGGTTAGCGGTTTAGAATTAGGGTTAGGGATTAGGTGTCACAGTGATGACTAGGAGATAGGGTTAGAATTATGGGATAGGGGTTGTTCTCAGGAAATGGGTTATGCATTAACGTTAGGATAAGAGGTTAAAGTTAGGCGCACGGTGAGGTTTACGTGTTAAGGGGAGAAATAGGAACAGGGTTGGGTGTTATGTTCAGGGTTAGGGTTATCTGTTAAATGTATTGTTTATGCTTAGCACACGGGCCCTGTCTGCATTAGGCGGGCGGGGGGAGTTTAGGGGGCTGGGATTGTACCCAGGAAACCACTCTATCATACCCTGGGTATGGGCCCGTGGGTTTCATGCAGGACACAGTGGGAGAGCCTCCTTTCACGCATGGCATTGGAGGATTGCAGGCTTTCTAAACTCTAAGAAAGCAAGAAGTCTGAGAATTAGATTTAGGGTTAGGATTATGGTTAGGGTTAAGGATGAAGTTTAGTGTTAGGGTGAGGGCTTAGGGTTAGGGATTAGGGTTAGGGTTAAAGGTTAGTCTTAGGTTTAACGGTTAGACTTTTTTTTAGGGTTGAGGTTTACGGTTAGGGTTAAGATGAGGGGTTAGGGTTTGGTACAGGGTTAGGGTTAAGGGTTAGGTTTAGGGTTGAAGATTAGGATTAGGGTTAGGATTAAAGGTTAGCGTGAGAGTTAACGCTTAGTGTTAAGCTTAAGAGTTAGGGGTTAGGGTTAGGTTTAGGGTTCGTTTTAGGGTTAGAGTTATGTGCTATGGTTTGTGTTAGAGGTTAGGGTTAGGTTTACTGGGCACGGATAGGGTTACGTTTAGGGGTTAGCATTAGGGTTAGGGTTAAGGGATACGATTAGGGTTAAGTGTTGGGAGTAGGGTGAGTGTTTAGTGTTAGGGTTATCATTAAGGATTAGGGGTAGGGTCAGGGTTAAATGCTTGGGTGCGGGTAATGGTTAGGGTCAGGGTTAAGGTTCACGGATAGGGTTAGTGTTAAGGGTTACGGGTAGGTTTAGGGTTCAGGGTTAGAGTTAGCATTAGGGCTTAAGGTTAGGATTAGGCGGTAGGTTCGATTTAGGGTTAGATCTAGGCATTAGCGTAAGGGCTAGCGTTAGGGTTAAGAGATAGGGTTAGGTTTAGTGCTTAGGATTAGGGTTAGGGTTTGGGGTTAAAGTAAGTTTTAGGGGTTAGGTTTAAGGATCAAAGGTTAGGGTTATTTTTAGCTGTAGTGTTAGGGTTAGGGATAAGGGATCCCATTAGCATTAAGGGTCTTCCTTACTGTAGGGTTAAGGGTTAGGCTTAGAGTTAAAGGTTAAGGTTAGGGTCAGTGTTAAGATTTAGGGTGAGGGTTAACGGTTAGGGTAAAGGTTAAGCGTTAGGGTTAGGGAGTAGTGATTAGGGTTTTTGGTTAGTGTTAGGGTTAGCGGTTAGGAGTTATTTTTTTATGAAGGGGTATGGTTAGAATTAGGATTGGGGTTAGAGTTAGGGTGAGGTATAGGGGTTAGGTTTAGCGGTTAGTTTTAGGGTAAAAGGATAGGATTAGGGTTACGGGTTGGGCTTAGGTTTAGGGTTAAAGTTTACTGCTAGGGTTAGGGATAGGGTTCAGGGTTAGCTTTAGGGTTTCTGGTTAGGGTTAGGTGTTAGGTTAGTGTCAGGGTTAGGTCTAGTCGTGAGGGTAAGGTTTAGGGTTACCTTTAAGAGCTAGGGTTAGGTTTAATGGTTAGGATTAGGATTAGGGTTAAGGGTTAGGGTAAGGCTTAGGGGTTAGGGTGAAGGGTTAGGGCTTTTATTAGGCATAGCGATGGGGTTAGAATTAAGGGTTACTGTCAGTGTTAGGGTTGTAGGTAGGGTTACGGTTAGGGTTAGCAGATTAGAATTAGGGTTAGGGATTAGGTGTCACAGTGATCACTAGGAGATAGGGTTAGAATTATGGGATAGGGGTTGTTCTCAGGAAATGCGTTATGCATTAACGTTATGATAAGAGGTTAAAGTTAGGCGCACGGTGAGGTTTACGTGTTAAGGGGAGAAATAGAAACAGGGTTGGGCGTTACGTTCAGGGTTAGGGTTATCTGTTAAAGGTATTGTTTATGCTTAGCGCAGGGGCCCTGTCTGCATTAGGCGGGCGGGGGGAGTTTAGGGGGCTAAGATTATACCCGAGAACCCACTCTATCATACTCTGGGTATGGGCCCGTGGGTTTCATGCAGGACACAGTGGTAGAGCCTCCTTTCACGCATGGCATGGGAGGATTGCAGGCTTTCTAAACTCTAAGAAAGCAAGAAGTCTGAGAATAAGATTTAGGGTTAGGATTATGGTTAGGGTTAAGGATGAAGTTTAGTGTTAGGGTGAGGGCTTAGGGTTAGGGATTAGGGTTAGGGTTAAAGGTTACTCTTAGGTTTAACGGTTACACTTTGGTTTAGGGTTGAGGATAGGGTTAGGGTTAAGATGAGGGGTTAGGTTTTGGTACAGGGTTAGAGTTAAGTGTTAGGTTTAGGGTTGAAGATTAGGATTAGGGTTAGGATTAAAGGTTAGCGTGAGAGTTAACTCTTAGTGTTAAGGTTAAGAGTTAGGGTTTAGGGTTAGGGTTAGGGTTAGGGTTAGTTTTAGGGTTAGAGTTATGTGCTATGGTTTGTGTTAGAGGTTAGGGTTAGGTTTACTGGTCACGGTTAGGGTTACGTTTAGGGGGTAGCATTAGGGTTAGGCTTAGGGTTAGGGTTAGGGGATAGGATTAGGGATAAGTGTTGGGCTTAGGGTTAGGGTTTAGTGTTAGGGTTAGCATTAAGGATTAGGGTTAGGGTCAGGGTTAAATGCTTGGGTGCGGGTAATGGTTAGGGTCAGGGTTAAGGTTCACGGATAGGGTTAGTGTTAAGGGTTACGGGTAGGTTTAGGGTTCAGGGTTAGAGTTAGCTTTAGGGCTTAAGGTTAGGATTAGGCGGTGGTTTAGACTTAGGGTTAGATGTAGGCCTTAGGGTAAGTTCTAGGTTTAGGGTTAAGAGATAGGGTTAGGTTTAATGCTTAGGATTAGGGTTAGGGTTTGGGGTTAAAGTAAGTGTTAGGGGTTAGGTTTAAGGATCAAAGGTTAGGGTTATTTTTAGCTGTAGTGTTAGGGTTAGGGATAAGGGATCCCATTAGCATTAAGGGTCTTCCTTACTGTAGGGTTAAGGGTTAGGCTTAGAGTTAAAGGTTAAGGTTAGGGTCAGTATTAAGATTTAGGGTGAGGGTTAATGGTTAGGGTAAAGGTTAATCGTAAGGGTTAGGCATTAGTGATTAGGGTTTTTGGTTAGTGTTAGGGTTAGCGGTTAGGAGTTAGTGTTTTATGAAGGGGTATGGTTAGAATTAGGATTGGGGTTAGAGTTAGGGTGAGGTATAGGGGTTAGGTTTAGGGGTTAGTTTTAGGGTAAAAGGATAGGATTAGGGTTTCGGGTTGGGCTTAGGTTTAGGGTTAAAGTTACTGCTAGGGTTAGGGATAGGGTTCAGGGTTAGCATTAGGGGTT
Organism: Eulemur rufifrons; assembly: GCF_041146395.1. Classification (NCBI taxonomy): domain Eukaryota; kingdom Metazoa; phylum Chordata; class Mammalia; order Primates; family Lemuridae; genus Eulemur; species Eulemur rufifrons. Next base: position 848,369 of record NW_027182867.1, on the reverse strand, counting down.
CTGGTTAGGGTAAGGTGTTAGGTTAGTGTCAGGGTTAGGTCTAGTCGTGAGGGTAAGGTTTAGGGTTAGCTTTAAGAGCTAGGGTTAGGTTTAATGGTTAGGATTAGGATTAGGGTTAAGGGTTAGGGTAAGGCTTAGGGGTTAGGGTGAAGGGTTAGGGCTTTTATTAGGCATAGCGTTGGGGTTAGAAGTAAGGGTTACTGTCAGTGTTAGGGTTGTAGGTAGGGTTACGGTTAGGGTTAGCGGTTTAGAATTAGGGTTAGGGATTAGGTGTCACAGTGATGACTAGGAGATAGGGTTAGAATTATGGGATAGGGGTTGTTCTCAGGAAATGGGTTATGCATTAACGTTAGGATAAGATGTTAAAGTTAGGCACACTGTGAGGTTTACGTGTTAAGGGGATAAATAGGAACAGGGTTGGGTGTTATGTTCAGGGTTAGGGTTATCTGTTAAAGGTATTGTTTATGGTTAGCGCACGGGCCCTGTCTGCATTGGGCGGGCGGGGGGAGTTTAGGGGGCTGGGATTGTACCCGGGAACCCACTCTATCATACTCTGGGTATGGGCCCGTGGGTTTCATGCAGGACGCAGTGGTAGAGCCTCCTTTCACGCATGGCATGGGAGGATTGCAGGCTTTCTAAACTCTGAGAAAGCAAGAAGTCTGAGAATTAGATTTAGGGTTAGGATTCTGGTTAGGGTTAAGGATGAAGTTTAGTGTTAGGGTGAGGGCTTAGGGTTAGGGATTAGGGTTAGGGTTAAAGGTTACCCTTAGGTTTAACAGTTACACTTTGGTTTAGGATTGAGGTTTACGGTTAGGGTTAAGATGAGGGGTTAGGGTTTGGTACAGGGTTAGGGTTAAGTGTTAGGTTTA
>NW_027182867.1:832500-840000 GCF_041146395.1 Eulemur rufifrons | reverse complement strand
TAGGGGTTAGGGTTAGGGTTAGGGTTAGGGCTCGGGCTAGGGCTAGGCCTAGGGTTAGGGTTAGGGGTTAGGTTTAGGGCTAGGGCTAGGGCTAGCGGTTAGAGTTAGGGTTAGGGGTTAGGGTTAGGGGTTAGGGTTAGGGTTAGGGGTTAGGGTTAGGGTTAGGGGTAGGGTTAGGATTAGGGGTTAGGGTTAGGCGTTAGGGTTAGGGTTAGGGGTTAGGGTTAGGGGTTAGGGTTAGGGTTAAGGGATAGGGTTAGGGTTAGGGGTTAGGGTTAGGGCTAGGGTTAGGGTTAGGGTTTAGGGTTGGGGTTAGGGGTTAGGGTTAAGGTTAGGGGTTAGGGTTAGGGTTTGGGTTAGGGTTTGGGTTAGGGTTAGGGTTAGGGTTAGGGGTTAGGGTTAGGGTTACTGTTGGGGTTAGGGTTAGGGGTTAGGGTTAGGGTTAGGGTTAAGGTTTAGGGTTTGGGGTTAGGGTTAGGGTTAGGGGTTAGTTTTACGGGTTAGGGTTAGGGTTAGGATTAGGGTAGGGGTTAGGTGTTAGGGTTAGGGTTTGGGTTAGGGTTAGGGGACAGGGTTAGGGTTAGGGGTTAGCGTTAGGGTTAGGGTTGGGGTTAGGGGTTAGGGTTGGGGTTAGGGTTAGGGTTAGGGTTAGGGGTTGGGGTTAGGGTTAGTAGTTAGGGTTAGGGTTAGGGTTAGGGTTTGGGTTGGGGTTGGGGTTAGGGGTTAGGGTTAGGGTTAAGGGTTAGGGTTAGGGTTAGGGGTTAGGGTTAGGGTTAGGCTAGGGTTAGGGTTAAGGGATAGGATTAGGGTTAAGTGTTGGGCTTAGGGTGAGGGTTTAGTGTTAGGGTTATCATTAAGGATTAGGGTTAGGGTCAGGGTTAAATGCTTGGGTGCGGGAAATAGTTAGGGTCAGGGTTAAGGTTCACGGATAGGGTTAGTGTTAAGGGTTACCGGTAGGTTTAGGGTTCAGGGTTAGAGTTACCATTAGGGCTTAAGGTTAGGATTAGGCGGTAGGTTATATTTAGGGTTAGATCTAGGCGTTAGGGTAAGGGCTAGCGTTAGGGTTAAGAGATAGGATTAGGTTTAATGCTTAGGATTAGGGTTAGGGTTTGGGGTTAAAGTAAGTGTTAGGGGTTGGGTTAAAGGATCAAAGGTTAGGGTTATTTTTAGCTGTAGTGTTAGGGTTAGGGATAAGGGATCCCATTAGCATTAAGGGTCTTCCTTACTGTGGGGTTAAAGGTTAGGCTTAGAGTTAAAGGTTCAGGTTAGGGTCAGTGTTAAGATTTAGGGTGAGGGTTAACGGTTAGGGTAAAGGTTAAGCGTTAGGGTTAGGGATTAGTGATTAGGATTTTTCGTTAGTGTTAGGGTTAGCGGTTAGGAGTTAGTGTTTTATGAAGGGGTATGGTTAGAATTAGGATTGGGGTTAGAGTTAGGGTGAGGTACAGGGGTTAGGTTTAGGGGTTAGTTTTAGGGTAAAAGGATAAGATTTGGGTTACGGGTTGGGCTTAGGTTTAGGGTTAAAGTTTACTGCTAGGGTTAGGGATAGGGTTCAGGGTTAGCTTTAGGGGTTCTGGTTAGGGTTAGGTGTTAGGTTAGTGTCAGGGTTAGGTCTAGTCGTGAGGGTAAGGTTTAGGGTTAGCTTTAAGAGCTAGGGTTAGGTTTAATGGTTAGGATTAGGATTAGGGTTAAGGGTTAGGGTAAGGCTTAGGGGTTAGGGTGAAGGGTTAGGGTTTTTGTGAGGCATAGCGTTGGGGTTAGAAGTAAGAGTTACTGTCAGTGTCAGGGTTGTAGGTAGGGTTACGGTTAGGGTTAGCGGTTTAGAATTAGGGTTAGGGATTAGGTGTCACAGTGATGACTAGGAGATAGGGTTAGAATTATGGGATAGGGGTTGTTCTCAGGAAATGCGTTATGCATTAACGTTAGGATAAGAGGTTAATGTTAGGCGCACGGTGAGGTTTACGTGTTAAGGGGAGAAAAAGGAACAGGGTTGGGTGTTATGTTCAGGGTTAGGGTTATCTGTTAAAGGTATTGTTTATGCTTAGCGCACGGGCCCTGTCTGCATTGGGCGGTCGGGGGGAGTTTAGGGGGCTGGAATTGTACCCGGGAACCCACTCTATCATACTCTGGGTATGAGCCCGTGGGTTTCATGCAGGACGCAGAGGTAGAGCCTCCTTTCACGCATGGCATGGGAGGATTGCAGGCTTTCTAAACTCTAAGAAAGCAAGAAGTCTGAGAATTAGATTTAGGGTTAGGATTATGGTTAGGGTTAAGGATGAAGTTTAGTGTTAGGGTGAGGGCTTAGGGTTACGGATTAGGGTTAGGGTTAAAGGTTACTCTTAGGTTTAATGGTTACAGTTTGGTATAGGGTTGAGGTTTACCGTTAGGGTTAAGATGAGGGGTTAGGGTTTGGTACAGGGTTAGGGTTAAGTGTTAGGTTTAGGGTTGAAGATTAGGATTAGGGTTAGGATTAAGGGTTAGCGTGAGAGTTAACGCTTAGGGTTAAGGTTAAGAGTTACGGTTTAGGGTTAGGGTTAGGTTTAGGGTTAGTTTTAGGGTTAGAGTTATGTGCTACGCTTTGTGTTAGAGGTTAGGGTTAGGTTTACTGGTCACGGTTAGGGTTACGTTTAGTGGGTAGCATTAGGGTTAGGGTTAGGGTTAAGGGATAGGATTAGGGATAAGTGTTGGGCTTAGGGTTAGGATTTAGTGTTAGGGTTAGCATTAAGGATTAGGGTTAGGGTCAGGGTTAAATGCTTGGGTGCGGGTTATGGTTAGGTTCAGGGTTAAGGTTCACGGATAGGGTTAGTGTTAAGGGTTACGGGTAGGTTTAGGGTTCAGGGTTAGAGTTACCATTAGGGCTTAAGGTTAGGATTAGGTGGTAGGTTAGACTTAGGGTTAGATCTAGGTGTTAGGGTAAGGGCTAGCGTTAGGGTTAAGAGATAGGGTTAGGTTTAATGCTTAGGATTAGGGTTAGGGATTGGGGTTAAAGTAAGTGTTAGGGGTTAGGTTTAAGGATCAAAGGTTAGGGTTATTTTTAGCTGTAGTGTTAGGGTTAGGGATAAGGGATCCCATTAGCATTAAGGGTCTTCCTTACTGTAGGGTTAAGGGTTAGGCTTAGAGTTAAAGGTTAAGGTTAGGGTCAGTGTTAAGATTTAGGGTGAGGGTTAACGGTTAGGGTAAAGGTTAAGCGTTAGGGTTAGGGATTAGTGATTAGGGATTTTGGTTAGTGTTAGGGTTAGCGGTTAGGAGTTAGTGTTTTATGAAGGGGTATGGTTAGAATTAGGATTGGGGTTAGAGTTAGGGTGAGGTATAGGGGTTAGGTTTAGGGGTTAGTTTTGGGGTAAAAGGATAGGATTAGGGTGACGGGTTCGGCTTAGGTTTAGGGTTAAAATTTACTGCTAGGGTTAGGGATAGGGTTCAGGGTTAGCTTTAGGGGTTCTGGTTAGGGTTAGGTGTTAGGTTAGTGTCAGGGTTAGGTCTAGTCGTGAGGGTAAGGTTTAGGGTTAGCTTTAAGAGCTAGGGTTAGGTTTAATGGTTAGGATTAGGATTAGGGTTAAGGGTTAGGGTAAGGCTTAGGGGTTAGGGTGAAGGGTTAGGGTCAAGGGTTAGGGTTTTTGTTAGGCATAGCGTTGGGGTTAGAAGTAAGGGTTACTGTCAGTGTTAGGGTTGTAGGTAGGGTTACGGTTAGGGTTAGCGGTTTGGAATTAGGGTTAGGGATTAGGTGTCACAGTGATGACTAGGAGATAGGGTTAGAATTATGGGATAGGGGTTGTTCTCAAGAAATGGGTTATGCATTAACGTTAGGATAAGAGGTTAAAGTTAGGCGCACGGTGAGATTTACGTGTTAAGGGGAGAAATAGGAACAGGGTTGGGTGTTATGTTCAGGGTTAGGGTTATCTGTTAAAGGTATTGTTTATGCTTAGCGCACGGGCCCTGTCTACATTAGGCGGGCGGGGGGGAGTTTAGGGGGCTGGGATTGTACCCGGGAACCCACTCTATCATACTCTGGGTATGGGCCCGTGGGTTTCATACAGGACACAGTGGTAGAGCCTCCTTTCACGCATGGCATGGGAGGATTGCAGGCTTTCTAAACTCTAAGAAAGCAAGAAGTTTTAGAATTAGATTTAGGGTTAGGATTATCGTTAGGGTTAAGGATGAAGTTTAGTGTTAGGGTGAGGGCTTAGGGTTAGGGATTAGGGTTAGGGTTAAAGGTTACTCTTAGGTTTAACGGTTACACTTTGGTTTAGGGTTGAGGTTTACGGTTAGGGTTAAGATGAGGGGTTAGGGTTTGGTACAGGGTTAGGGTTAAGTGTAAGGTTTAGGGTTGAAGATTAGGATTAGGGTTAGGATTATAGGATAGCGTGAGAGTTAACGCTTAGGGTTAAGGTTAAGAGTTAGGGTTTAGGGTTAGGTTTAGGGTTAGGGTTAGTTTTAGGGTTAGAGTTATGTGCTATGGTTTGTGTTAGAGGTTAGGGTTAGGTTTACTGGTGACGGTTAGGGTTAAGTTTAGGGGTTAGCATTAGGGTTAGGGTTAGGGTTAGGGTTAAGGGATAGGATTACGGTTAAGTGTTGGCCTTAGGGTTAGGGTTTAGTGTTAGGGTTATCATTAAGGACTAGGGGTAGGGTCAGGGTTAAATGCCTGGGTGCGGGTAATGGTTAGGGTCAGGGTTAAGGTTCACGGATAGGGTTAGTGTTAAGGGTTACGGGTAGGTTTAGGGTTCAGGGTTAGAGTTAGCATTAGGGCTTAAGGTTAGGATTAGGCGGTAGATTCGATTTAGGGTTAGATCTAGGCGTTAGGGTAAGGGCTAGCGTTAGGGTTAAGAGATAGGGTTAGGTTTAATGCTTAGGATTAGGGTTAGGGTGTGGGGTTAAAGTAAGTGTTAGGGGTTAGGTTTAAGGATCAAAGGTTAGGGTTATTTTTAGCTGTAGTGTTAGGGTTAGGGATAAGGGATCCCATTAGCATTAAGGGTCTTCCTTACTGTAGGCTTAAGGGTTAGGCTTAGAGTTGAAGGTTAAGGTTAGGGTCAGTGTTAAGATTTAGGGTGAGGGTTAACGGTTAGGGTAAAGGTTAAGCGTTAGGGTTAGGGATTAGTGATTAGGGTTTTTGGTTAGTGTTAGGGTTAGCGGTTAGGAGTTAGTGTTTTATGAAGGGGTATGGTTAGAATTAGGATTGGGGTTAGAGTTAGGGTGAGGTATAGGGGTTAGGTTTAGGGGTTAGTTTTAGGGTAAAACGATAGGATTAGGGTTACGGGTTGGGCTTAGGTTTAGGGTTAAAGTTTACTGCTAGGGTTAGGGATAGGGTTCAGACTTAGCTTTAGGGGTTCTGATTAGGGTTAGGTGTTAGGTTAGTGTCAGGGTTAGGTCTAGTCGTGAGGGCAAGGTTCAGGGTTATCTTTAAGAGCTAGGGTTAGGTTTAATAGTTAGGATTAGGATTAGGGTTAAGGGTTAGGGTAAGGCTTAGGGGTTAGGGTGCAGGGTTAGGGTTTTTGTTAGGCATAGCGTTGGGGTTAGAAGTAAGGGTTACTGTCAGTGTTAGGGTTGTAGGTAGGGTTACGGTTAGGGTTAGCGGTTTAGAATTAGGGTTAGGGATTAGGTGTCACAGTGATGACTAGGAGATAGGGTTATAATTATGGGATAGGGGTTGTTCTCAGGAAATGGGTTATGGATTAACGTTAGGATAAGAGGTTAAAGTTAGGCGCACGGTGAGGTTTACGTGTTAAGGGGAGAAATAGGAACAGGGTTGGGTGTTATGTTCAGGGTTAGGGTTATCTGTTAAAGGTTTTGTTTATGCTTAGCGCACGGGCCCTGTCTGCATTAGGCGGGCGGGGGGAGTTTAGGGGGCTGGGATTGTACCCGGGAACCCACTCTATCATACTCTGGGTATGGGCCCGTGGGTTTCATGCAGGACACAGTGGTAGAGCCTCCTTTCACGCAAGGCATGGGAGGATTGCAGGCTTTCTAAACTCTAAGAAAGTAAGAAGTCTGAGAATTAGATTTAGGGTTAGGATTATAGTTAGGGTTAAGGATGAAGTTTAGTGTTAGGGTGAGGGCTTAGGGTTAGGGCTTAGGGTTAGGGTTAAATGTTACTCTTAGGTTTAACGGTTACACTTTGGTTTAAGGTTGAGGTTTACGGTTAGGGTTAAGATGAGGGGTTAGGGTTTGGTACAGGGTTAGGGTTAAGTGTTAGGTTTAGGGTTGAAGATTAGGATTAGGGTTAGAATTATAGGATAGCGTGAGAGTTAACGCTTAGGGTTAAGGTTAAGAGTTAGGGTTTAGGGTTAGGTTTAGGGTTAGGGTTAGTTTTAGGATTAGAGTTATGTGCTATGGTTTGTGTTAGAGGTTAGGGTTAGGTTTACTGGTGACGGTTAGGGTTACGTTTAGGGGTTAGCATTAGGGTTAGGGTTAGGGTTAGGGTTAAGGGATAGGATTACGGTTAAGTGTTGGGCTTAGGGTTAGGGTTTAGTGTTAGGGTTATCATTAAGGACTAGGGGTAGGGTCAGGGTTAAATGCTTGGGTGCGGGTAATGGTTAGGGTCAGGGTTAAGGTTCACGGATAGGGTTAGTGTTAAGGGTTACGGGTAGGTTTAGGGTTCAGGGTTATAGTTAGCATTAGGGCTTAAGGTTAGGATTAGGCGGTAGGTTCGATTTAGGGTTAGATCTAGGCGTTAGGGTAAGGGCTAGCGTTAGGGTTCAGAGATAGGGTTAGGTTTAATGCTTAGGATTAGTGTTAGGGTTTGGGGTTAAAGTAAGTGTTAGGGGTTAGGTTTAAGGATCAAAGGTTAGGGTTATTTTTAGCTGTAGTGTTAGGGTTAGGGATAAGGGATCCCATTAGCATTAAGGGTCTTCCTTACTGTAGGCTTAAGGGTTAGGCTTAGAGTTAAAGGTTAAGGTTAGGGTCAGTGTTAAGATTTAGGGTGAGGGTTAACAGTTAGGGTAAAGGTTAAGCTTTAGGGTTAGGGATTAGTGATTAGGGTTTTTGGTTAGTGTTAGGGTTAGCGGTTAGGAGTTAGTGTTTTATGAAAGGCTATGGTTAGAATTAGGATTGGGGTTAGAGTTAGGGTGAGGTATAGGGGTTAGGTTTAGGGGTTAGTTTTAGGGTAAAAGGATAGGATTAGGGTTACGGGTTGGGCTTAGGTTTTGGGTTAAAGTTTACTGCTAGGGATAGGGATAGGGTTCAGGCTTAGCTTTAGGGGTTCTGGTGAGGGTTAGGTGTTAGGTTAGTGTCAGGATTAGGTCTAGTCGTGAGGGTAAGGTTTAGGGTTAGCTTTTAGAGCTAGGGTTACGTTTAATGGTTAGGATTAGGATTAGGGTTAAGGGTTAGGGTAAGGCTTAGGGATTAGGGTGAAGGGTTAGGGTCAAGGGTTAGGGTTTTTGTTATGCATAGCGTTGGGGTTAGAAGTAAGGGTTACTGTCAGTGTTAGGGTTGTAGGTAGGGTTACGGTTAGGGTTAGCGGTTTAGAATTAGGGTTAGGGATTAGGTGTCACAGTGATGACTAGGAGATAG
>NW_027182867.1:822500-827500 GCF_041146395.1 Eulemur rufifrons | reverse complement strand
AGGTTAACCGTTAGGGTTAGGGATTAGTGATTAGGATTTTTGGTTAGTGTTAGGGTTAGTGGTTAGGAGTTAGTGTTTTATGAAGGGGTATGGTTAGAATTAGGATTGGGGTTAGAGTTAGGGTGAGGTATAGGGGTTAGGTTTAGGGGTTAGTTTTAGGGTAAAAGGATAGGATTAGGGTTACGGGTTGGGCTTAGGTTTAGGGTTAAAGTTTACTGCTAGGGTTAGGGATAGGGTTCAGGGTTAGCTTTAGGGGTTCTGGTTAGGGTTAGGTGTTAGGTTAGTGTCAGCGTTAGGTCTAGTCGTGGGGGTAAGGTTTAGGGTTAGCTTTAAGAGCTAGGGTTAGGTTTAATGGTTAGGATTAGGATTAGGGTTAAGGGTTAGGGTAAGGCTTAGGGGTTAGGGTGAAGGTTTAGGGTTTTTGTTAGGCATAGCGTTGGGGTTAGAAGTAACGGTTACTGTCAGTGTCAGGATTGTAGGTAGGGTTACGGTTACGGTTAGCGGTTTAGAATTAGGGTTAGGGATTAGGTGTCACAGTGATGACTAGGAGATAGGGTTAGAATTATGGGATAGGGGTTGTTCTCAGGAAATGGGTTATGCATTAACGTTAGGATAAGAGGTTAAAGTTAGGCGCACGGTGAGGTTTACGTGTTAAGGGGAGAAATAGGAACAGGGTTGGGTGTTATGTTCAGGGTTAGGGTTATCTGTTAAAGGTATTGTTTATGCTTAGCGCACGGGCCCTGTCTGCATTAGGCGGGCGGGGGGAGTTTAGGGGGCTGGGATTGTACCCGGGAACCCACTCTATCATACTCTGGGTATGGGTCCGTGCGTTTCATGCAGGACACAGTGGTAGAGCCTCCTTTCACGCATGGCATGGGAGGATGGCAGGCTTTCTAAACTCTAAGAAAGCAAGATGTCTGAGAATTAGATTTAGGGGTAGGATTATGGTTAGGGTTAAGGATGAAGTTTAGTGTTAGGGTGAGGGCTTAGGGTTAGGGATTAGGGTTAGGGTTAAAGGCTACTCTTAGGTTTAACGGCTACACTTTGGTTTAGGGTTGAGGTTTACGGTTAGGGTTAAGATTAGGGGTTAGGGTTTGGTACAGGGTTAGGGTTAAGTGTTAGGTTTAGGGTTGAAGATTAGGATTAGGGTTAGGATTAAAGGTTAGCGTGAGAGTTAACGCTTAGGGTTAAGGTTAAGTGTTAGGGTTTAGGGTTAGGGTTGGGGTTAGGTTTAGTTTTAGGGTTAGAGTTATGTGCTATGGTTTGTGTTAGAGGTTAAGGTTAGGTTTACTGGTCACGGTTAGGGTTACGTTTAGGGGTTTGCGTTAGGGTTAGGGTTAAGGGATAGGATTAGGATTAAGTGTTGGGCTTAGGGTTAGGGTTTAGTGTTAGTGTTATCATTAAGGATTAGGGGTAGGGTCAGGGTTAAATGCTTGGGTGCGGGTAATGGTTAGGGTCAGGGTTAAGGTTGACGGATAGGGTTAGTGTTAAGGGTTACGGGTAGGTTTAGGGTTCAAGGTTAGAGTTAGCATTAGGGCTTAAGGTTAGGATTAGGCGGTAGATTCGATTTAGGGTTAGATCTAGGCGTTAGGGTAAGGGCTAGCGTTAGGGTTAAGAGATAGGGTTAGGTTTAATGCTTAGGATTAGGGTTAGGGTTTGGGGTTAAAGTAAGTGTTAGGGGTTAGGTTTAAGGATCAAAGGTTAGGGTTATTTTTAGCTGTAGTGTTAGGGTTAGGGATAAGGGATCCCATTAGCATTAAGGGTCTTCCTTAATGTAGGGTTAAGGGTTAGGCTTAGAGTTAAAAGTTAAGGTTAGGGTCAGTGTTAAGATTTAGGGTGAGGGTTAACGGTTAGGGTAAAGGTTAAGTGTTAGGGTTAGGGATTAGTGATTAGGGTTTTTGGTTAGTGTTAGGTTAGCGGTTAGTGTTTTATGAAGGGGTATGGTTAGAATTAGGATTGGGGTTAGAGTTAGGGTGAGGTATAGGGGTTAGGTTTAGGGGTTAGTTTTAGGGTAAAAGGATAGGATTAGGGTTACGGGTTGGGCTTAGATTCAGGGTTAAAGTTTACTGCTAGGGTTAGGGATAGGGTTCAGGGTTAGCTTTAGGGGTTCTGGTGAGGGTTAAGTGTTAGGTTAGTGTCAGGGTTAGGTCTAGTCGTGAGGGTAAGGTTTAGGGTTAGCTTTAAGAGCTAGGGTTAGGTTTAATGGTTAGGATTAGGATTAGGGTTAAGGGTTAGGGTAAGTCTTAGGGGTTAGGGTGAAGGGTTAGGGTCAAGGGTTAGGGTTTTTGTTAGGCATAGCGTTGGGTTTAGAAGTAAGGGTTACTGTCAGTGTTAGGGTTGTAGGTAGGGTTACGGTTAGGGTTAGCGGTTTGGAATTAGGGTTAGGGATTAGGTGTCACAGTGATGACTAGGAGATAGGGTTAGAATTATGGGATAGGGGTTGTTCTCAGGAAATGGGTTATGCATTAACGTTAGGATAAGAGGTTAAAGTTAGGCGCACGGTGAAGTTTACGTGTTAAGGGGAGAAATAGGAACAGGGTTGGGTGTTATGTTCAGGGTTAGGGTTATCTGTTAAAGGTATTGTTTATGCTTAGCGCACGGGCCCTGTCTGCATTAGGCGGGCGGGGGGAGTTTAGGGGGCTGGGATTGTACCCGGGAACCCACTCTATCATACTCTGGGTATGGGCCCGTGGGTTTCATGCAGGACACAGTGGTAGAGCCTCCTTTCACCCATGGCATGGGAGGATGGCAGGCTTTCTAAACTCTAAGAAAGCAAGAAATGTGAGAATGAGATTTAGGGTTTGATTATGGTTAGGGTTAAGGATGAAGTTTAGTGTTAGGGTGAGGGCTTAGGCTTAGGTATTAGAGTTAGGGTTAAAGGTTACTCTTAGGTTTAACGGTTACACTTTGGTTTAGGGTTGAGGTTTACGATTAGGGTTAAGATGAGGGGTTAGGTTATGGTACAGGGTTAGGTTTAGCGTTGAAGATTAGGATTAGGGTTAGGATTAAAGGTTAGCCTGAGAGTTAACGCTTAGGGTTAAGGTTAAGAGTTAGGGTTTAGGATTAGGGTTAGGGATAGGGTTAGTTTCAGTTATTTTAGTGCTATGGTTTGTGTTAGAGTTTAGGGTTAGGTTTACTGGTCACGGTTAGGGTTAGGTTTAGGGGTTAGCATTAGGTTTAGGGTTAAGGGATAGGATTAGGGATAAGTGTTGGGCTTAGGGTTAGGGTTTAGTGTTAGGGTTATCATTAAGGATTAGGGGTAGGGTCAGGGTTAAATGCTTGGGTGCGGGTAATGTTTAGGGTCAGGGTTAAGGTTGACGGATAGGGTTAGTGTTAAGAGTTACGGGTAGGTTTAGGGTTCAGGGTTAGAGTTAGCAATAGGGCTTAAGGTTAGGATTAGGTGGTAGGTTAGATTTAGGGTTAGATCTAGGCGTTAGGGTAAGGGCTAGCGTTAGGGTTCAGAGATAGGGTTAGGTTTAATGCTTAGGATTAGGGTTAGGGTTTGGGGTTAAAGTAAGTGTTAGGGGTTAGGTTTAAGGATCAAAGCTTAGGGTTATTTTTAGCTGTAGTGTTAGGGTTAGGGATAAGGGATCCCATTAGCATTAAGGGTCATCCTTACTGTAGGGTTAAGGGTTAGGCTTAGAGTTAAAGTTTAAGTTATGGTCAGTATTAAGATTTAGGGTGAGGGTTAACGGTTAGGGTAAAGGTTAAGCGTAAGGTTTAGGCATTAGTGATTAGGATTTTTGGTTAGTGTTAGGGTTAGCGGTTAGGAGTTAGTGTTTTATGAAGGGGTATGGTTAGAATTAGGATTGGGGTTAGAGTTAGGGTGAGGTATAGGGGTTAGGTTTAGGGTAAAAGGATAGGATTAGGGTTACGGGTTGGGCTTAGGTTTAGGGTTAAAGTTTACTGCTAGGGTTAGGGATAGGGTTCAGGGTTAGCTTTAGGGGTTCTGGTTAGGGTTAGGTGTTAGGTTAGTGTCAGGGTTAGGTCTAGTCGTGAGGGTAAGGTTTAGGGTTAGCTTTAAGAGCTAGGGTTAGGTTTAATGGTTAGGATTAGGATTAGGGTTAAGGGTTAGGGTAAGGCTTAGGGGTTAGGGTGAAGGGATAGGGTCAAGGGTTAGGGTTTTTGTTAGGCATAGCGCTGGGGTTAGAAGTAAGGGTTACTGTCAGTGTTAGGGTTGTAGGTAGGGTTACGGTTAGGGTTAGCGGTTTAGAATTAGGGTTAGGGATTAGGTGTCACAGTGATGACTAGGAGATAGGGTTAGAATTATGGGATAGGGGTTGTTCTCAGGAAATGGGTTATGCATTAACGTTAGGATAAGAGGTTAAAGTTAGGAGCACGGTGAGGTTTACCTGTTAAGGGGAGAAATAGGAACAGGGTTGGGTGTTATGTTCAGGGTTAGGGTTATCTGTTAAAGGTATTGTTTATGCTTAGCACACGGGCCCTGTCTGCATTAGGCGGGCGGGGGGAGTTTAGCGGGCTGGGATTGTACCCGGGAAACCACTCTATCATACCCTGGGTATGGGCCCGTGGGTTTCATGCAGGACACAGTGGTAGAGCCTCCTTTCACGCATGGCATGGGAGGATTGCAGGCTTTCTAAACTCTAAGAAAGCAAGAAGTCTGAGAATTAGATTTAGGGTTAGGATTATGGTTAGGGTTAAGGATGAAGTTTAGTGTTAGGGTGAGGGCTTAGGATTAGGGATTAGGGTTAGGGTTAAAGGTTAGTCTTAGGTTTAACGGTTACACTTTGGTTTAGGGTTGAGGTTTACGGTTAGGGTTTAGATGAGGGGTTAGTGTTTGGTACAGGGTTAGGGTTAAGTGTTAGGTTTAGGGTTGAAGATTAGGATTAGGGTTAGGATTAAAGGTTAGCGTGAGAGTTAACGCTTAGGGTTAAGGTTAAGAGTTAGGGTTTAGGGTTAGGGTTAGGGTTAGGGTTAGTTTTAGGGTTAGAGTTATGTGCTATGGTTTGTGTTAGAGGTTAGGGTTAGGTTTACTGGTC
>NW_027182867.1:777500-780000 GCF_041146395.1 Eulemur rufifrons | reverse complement strand
AGGGGTTAGGGTTAGGGGTTAGGGTTAGGGTTAGGGGATAGGGTTAGGGTTAGGTGTTAGTGTTAGGGGTTAGGGATTAGGGTTAGGGGTTAGGGTAAGGGTTAGGGGTTAGGGTTAGGGGTTAGGTTTAGGGTTAGGGTTAGGGGTAGGGTTAGGGGTTAGGGGTAGGTTTAAGGATTAGGGTTAGGGTTAGGGGTAGGGGTAGGGGTAGGGTTAGGGGTTAGGGGTAGGGTTAAGGATTAGGGTTACGGTTTGGGCTAGGCCTAGGGTTAGGGTTAGGGGTTAGGGTTAGGGCTAGGGTTAGAGTTAGGGTTTAGGGTTAGGGTTAGGGCTCGGGCTAGGTCTAGGCCTAGGGTTAGGGTTAGGGGTTAGGTTTAGGGCTAGGGCTAGGGCTAGGGGTTGGGGTTAGGGTTAGGGGTTAGGGGTTAGGGTTAGGGGTTAGGGTTAGGGTTAGTGTTAGGGGTTAGGGTTAGGGTAAGGGCTCGGGCTAGGGCTAGGCCTAGGGTTAGGGTTAGGGGTTAGGTTTAGGGCTAGGGCTAGGGCTAGGGGTTGTCGTTAGGGTTAGGGGTTAGGGGTTAGGGTTAGGAATTAGGGTTAGGGTTAGGGTTGGGGTTAGGGTTAGGTGTTAGGGTTATGGTTAGGGGTTAGGGTTAGGGGTTAGGGTTAGGGTTAAGGGTTAGGGTTAGGGTTAGGGGTTAGGGTTAGGGGTTAGGGTTAGGGCTAGGGTTAGGGTTAGTGTTTAGGGTTAGGGTTAGGGGTTAGGGTTAAGGTTAGGGGTTAGGGTTAGGGTTTGGGTTAGGGTTTGGGTTAGGGTTAGGTTTAGGGTTAGGGGTTAGGGTTAGGGGTTAGGGATAGGGTTAGGGTTGTGGTTAGGGTTAGGTGTTAAGGTTAGGGTTAGGGTTAAGGGTTAGGGTTAGGGGTTAGGGTTAGGGTTAGGGGTTAGTTTTACGGGTTAGGGTTAGGGTTGGGATTAGGGTAGGGGTTCGGGGTTAGGGTTAGGGGTTAGGGTTAGGGTTAGGGTTAGGTTAGGGTTAGGGGTAGGGTTAGGGTTAGGGTTAGGGTAGGGGTTAGTGTTAGGTTTGGGGGTTAGGGATTAGGGATAGGGGTAGGGTAGGGTAGGATAGGGTTAGGGTTAGGGTTAGGATTAGGGTAGGGGTTCGGGGTTAGGGTTAGGGGTTAGGGTTAGGGTTAGGGTTAGGTTTGGGTTAGGGGTAGGGTTAGGGGTTAGGGTTAGGGTTAGGGGTTTGGGTTAGGGTTACGGTTGGGGTTAGGGGTTAGGGTTGGGGTTAGGGTTAGGGTTAGGGGTTAGGGTTAGGGGTTAGGGTTAGGGTTAGAGTTGGGGTTAGGGATTAGGGTTGGGCTTAGGGTTAGGGTTAGGGTTAGGGGTTGGGGTTAGGCTTAGGGGTTAGGGTTAGGGTTAGGGTTAGGTGTTAGGGTTAGGGGTAGGGGTAGGGTTAGGGTCAGGGTTAGGAGTTGGGGTTAGGGGTTAGGGTTAAGGTTAGGGTTGGGTTAGGGTTAGGGTTTAGGGTTAGGGTTAGGGTTAGGTGTAGGCTTAGGATTAGGGTTACGGTAGGGATTAGTGTTAGGGTTAGGGTCAGGGTTAGGGGTTAGGGTTAGGGGTTAGGTTTAGGGTTAGGGTTAGGGGTAGGGTTAGGTGTTAGGGGTAGGGTTAGGGATTAGGGTGAGGGTTAGGGGTAGGGGTAGGGATAGGGTTAGGGGTTAGGGTTAGGGGTAGGGGTAGGGGTAGGTGTTAGGGGTTAGGGTTAGGGGTTATGGTTAGGGTTAGGGTTAGCGGTTAGGGTTAGGGGTTAGGGTTAGAGGTTAGGGTTATGGTTAGGTTTAGGGTTGGATTAGGGTTGGGGTTGGGGTTGGGGTTAGGGTTAGGGTTAGGGGTTAGGGTTAGGGGTTAGAGTTAGGGGTTAGGGTTAGGGTTAGGGGTTAGGGTTAGGGTTAGGGGTTAGGGTTAGGGTAGGGTTAGGGTTAGGTTTAGGGGTTAGGGTTAGGGGTTAGGGTTAGGGTTAGGGGTTAGTGTTAGGGTTAGGGTTTGGGTTAGGGTTAGGGTTAGGGGTTAGGGTTAGGGTTAGGGGTTAGGGTTGGGGTTAGGGTTAGGGTCAGGGTTCGGGTTAGGGGTTAGGGTTAGGGGTTAGGGTTAGGGTTAGGGGTTAGGGTTAGGGTTAGGTGTTAGGGTTAGGGGTTAGGGTTAGGGTAGGGTTAGTGTTAGGGGTTAATGTTAGCAGTTAGGGTTAGGGTTAGTGTTAGGGGTTAGGGTTAGGGTCAGGGTTCGGGTTAGAGGTTAGGGTTAGGGGTTAGGGTTAGGGTTAGGGTCAGGTTCAGGGGTTAGGGTTAGGGTTAGGCGTTAGGGTTACGGTTAGGGTTTAGGGGTTAGGGTTAGGGATTAGGGTTAGGGGTTAGGGTTAGGGTTAGGGCTCGGGCTAGGGCTAGGCCTAGGGTTAGGGTTAGGGTTTAGGGTTAGGGCTAGGTCTAGGGCTAGGGGTTAGGG
>NW_027182867.1:690000-700000 GCF_041146395.1 Eulemur rufifrons | reverse complement strand
GGGTTAAAGTAAGTGTTAGGGGTTAGGTTTCAGGATCAAAGGTTAGGGTTATTTTTAGCTGTAGTGTTAGGGTTAGGGATAAGGGATCCCATTAGCATTAAGGGTCTTCCTTACTGTAGGATTAAGGGATAGGCTTAGAGTTAAAGGTTAAGGTTAGGGTCAGTGTTAAGATTTAGGGTGAGGGTTAACAGTTAGGGTAAAGGTTAAGCGTTAGGGTTAGGGATTAGTCATTAGGGTTTTGGGTTAGTGTTAGGGTTAGCGGTTAGGAGTTAGTGTTTTATGAAGGGGTATGGTTAGAATTAGGATTGGAGTTAGAGTTAGCGTGAGGTGTAGGGGTTAGGTTTAGGGGTTAGTTTTAGGGTAAAAGGATAGGATTAGGGTTACGGGTTGGGCTTAGGTTTAGGGTTAAAGTTTACTGCTAGGGTTAGGGATAGGGTTCAGGGTTAGCTTTAGGGGTTCTGGTTAGGGTTAGGTGTTAGGTTAGTGTCAGGGTTAGGTCTAGTCGTGAGGGTAAGGTTTAGGGTCAGCTTTAAGAGCTAGGGTTAGGTTTAATGGTTAGGATTATGATTAGGGTTAAGGGTTAGGGTAAGGCTTAGGGGTTAGGGTGAAGGGTTAGGGTCAAGGGTTAGGGTTTTTGTTAGGCATAGCGTTGGGGTTAGAAGTAAGGGTTACTGTCAGTGTTAGGGTTGTAGATAGGGTTACGGTTAGGGTTAGCGGTTTAGAATTAGGGTTAGGGATTAGGTGTCACAGTGATGACTAAGAGATAGGGTTAGAATTATGGGATAGGGGTTGTTCTCAGGAAATGGGTTATGCATTAACGTTAGGATAAGAGGTTCAAGTTAGGCGCACGGTGAGGTTTACGTGTTAAGGGGAGAAATAGGAACAGGGTTGGGTGTTATGTTCAGGGTTAGGGTTATCTGTTAAAGGTATTGTTTATGCTTAGCGCACGGGCCCTGTCTGCATTGTGCAGGCGGGGGGAGTTTAGGGGGCTGGGATTGTACCCGGGAACCCACTCTATCATACTCTGGGTATGGGCCCGTGGGTTTCATGCAGGACACAGTGGTAGAGCCTCCTTTCACGCATGGCATGGGAGGATTGCAGGCTTTCTAAACTCTAAGAAAGCAAGAAGTCTGAGAATGAGATTTAGGGTTGCATTATGGTTAGGGTTAAGGATGAAGTTTAGTGTTAGGGTGAGGGCTTAGGGTTAGGGATTAGGGTTAGGGTTAAAGATTACTCTTAGTTTTAACGGTTACACTTTGGTTTAGGGTTGAGGTTTACGGTTCGGGTTAAGATGAGGGGTTAGGGTTTGGTACAGGGTTAGGGTTAAGTGTTAGGTTTAGTGTTGAAGATTAGGATTAGGGTTAGGATTAAAGGTTAGCGTGAGAGTTAACGCTTAGGGTTAAGGTTAAGAGTTAGGGTTTAGGGTTAGGGTTAGGGTTAGGGTTAGTTTTAGGGTTAGAGTTATGTGCTATGGTTTGTGTTAGAGGTTAGGGTTAGGTTTACTGGTCACGGTTAGGGTTACGTTTAGGGGGTAGCATTAGGGTTAGGGTTAAGGGATAGGATTAGGTTTAAGTGTTGGCCTTAGGGTTAGGGTTTAGTGTTAGGGTTATCATTAAGGATTAGGGTTAGGGTCAGGTTTAAATGCTTGGGTGCGGGTAATGGTTAGGTTCAGGGTTAAGGTTCACGGATAGGGTTAGTGTTAAGGGTTACGGGTAGGTTTAGGGTTCAGGGTTAGAGTTAGCATTAGGACTTAAGTTTAGGATTAGGCGGTAGGTTAGATTTAGGGTTAGATCTACGCGTTAGGGTAAGGGCTAGCGTTAGGGTTAAGAGATAGGGTTCGGTTTAATGCTTAGGATTAGGGTTAGGGTTTGGGGTTAAAGTAAGTGTTAGGGGTTAGGTTTAAGGATCCAAGGTTAGGGATATTTTTTGCTGTAGTGTTAGGGTTAGGGATAAGGGATCCCATTAGCATTAAGGGTCTTCCTTACTGTAGGGTTAAGGGTTAGGCTTAGAGTTAAAGGTTAAGGTTAGGGTCAGTGTTAAGATTTAGGGTGAGGGTTAACGGTTAGGGTAAAGGTTAAGCATTAGGGTTAGGGATTAGTGATTAGGGTTTCTGGTTAGTGTTAGGGTTAGCGGTTAGGAGTTAGTGTTTTATGAAGGGGTATGGTTAGAATTAGGATTGGGGTTAGAGTTAGGGTGTGGTTTAGGTGTTAGGTTTAGGGGTTAGTTTTAGGGTAAAAGGATAGGATTAGGGTTACGGGTTGGGCTTAGGTTTAGGGTTAAAGTTTACTGCTAGGGTTAGGGATAGGGTTCAGGGTTAGCTTTAGGGGTTCTGGTTAGGGTTAGGTGTTAGGTTAGTGTCAGGGTTAGGTCTAGTCGTGAGGGTAAGGTTTAGGGTTAGCTTTAAGAGCTAGGGTTAGGTTTAATGGTTAGGATTAGGATTAGGGTTAAGGGTTAGGGTAAGGCTTAGGGGTTAGGGTGAAGGGTTAGGGTCAAGGGTTAGGGTTTTTGTTAGGCATAGCATTGGGGTTAGAAGTAAGGGTTACTGTCAGTGTTAGGGTTGTAGGTAGGGTTACGGTTAGGGTTAGCGGTTTAGAATTAGGGTTAGGGATTAGGTGTCACAGTGATGACTAGGAGATAGGGTTAGAATTATGGGATAGGGGTTGTTCTCAAGAAATGGGTTATGCATTAACGTTAGG
Organism: Eulemur rufifrons; assembly: GCF_041146395.1. Lineage (NCBI taxonomy): Eukaryota > Metazoa > Chordata > Mammalia > Primates > Lemuridae > Eulemur > Eulemur rufifrons. Next base: position 697,304 of record NW_027182867.1, on the reverse strand, counting down.
ATAAGAGGTTAAAGTTAGGCGCACGCTGAGGTTCACGTGTTAAGGGGAGAAATAGGATCAGGGCTGGGAGTTATGTTCAGGGTTAGGGTTATCGGTTAAAGGTATTGTTTATGCTTAGCACACGGGCCCTGTCTGCATTAGGCGGGCGGGGGGAGTTTAGGGGGCTGGGATTGTACCCGGGAACCCACTCTATCATACTCTGGGTATGGGCCCGTGAGTTTCATGCAGGACACAGTGGTAGAGCCTCCTTTCACGCATGGCATGGGAGGATTGCAGGCTTTCTAAACTCTAAGAAAGCAAGAAGTCTGAGAATTAGATTTAGGGTTAGGATTCTGGTTATGGTTAAGGATGAAGTTTAGTGTTAGGGTGAGGGCTTAGGGTTAGGGATTAGGGTTAGGGTTAAAGGTTACTCTTAGGTTTAACGGTTCCACTGTGGTTTAGGGTTGAGGTTTACGGTTAGGGTTAAGATGAGGGGTTAGGGTTTGGTACAGCGTTAGAGTTAAGTATTAGGTTTAGTGATGAAGATTAGGATTAGGGTTAGGATTAAAGGTTAGCGTGAGAGTTAACGCTTAGGGTTAAGGTTAAGAGTTAGGGTTTAGGTTTAGGGTTAGGGTTAGGGTTAGTTTTAGGGTTAGAGTTATGTGCTATGGTTTGTGTTAGCGGTTAGGGTTAGGTTTACTGGTGACGGTTAGGGTTACGTTTAGCGGTTAGCATTAGGATTAGGGTTAGGGTTAAGGGATAGGATTAGGGTTAAGTGTTGGGCTTAGGGTTAGGGTTTAGTGTTAGGGTTAGCATTAAGGATTAGGGGTAGGGTCAGGGTTAAATGCTTGGGTGCGGGTAATGGTTAGGGTCAGGGTTAAGGTTCACGGATAGGGTTAGTGTTAAGGGTTACGGGTAGGTTTAGGGTTCAGGGTTAGAGTTAGCATTAGGGCTTAAGGTTAGGATTAGGCGGTAGGTTAGATTTAGGGTTAGATCTAGGCGTTAGGGTAAGGGCTAGCGTTACGGTTAAGAGATAGGGTTAGGTTTAATGCTTAGGATTAGGGTTAGGGTTTGGGGTTAAAGTAAGTGTTAGGGGTTAGGTTTCAGGATCAAAGGTTAGGGTTATTTTTAGCTGTAGTGTTAGGGTTAGGGATAAGGGATCCCATTAGCATTAAGGGTCTTCCTTACTGTAGGATTAAGGGTTAGGCTTAGAGTTAAACGTTAAGGTTAGGGTCAGTGTTGAGATTTAGAGTGAGGGTTAACAGTTAGGGTAAAGGTTAAGCGTTAGGTTTAGGGATTAGTGATTAGGCTTTTTGGTTAGTGTTAGGGTTAGCGGTTAGGAGTTAGTGTTTTATGAAGGGGTATGGTTAGAATTAGGATTGGGGTTAGATTTAGGGTGAGGTTTAGTTGTTAGGTTTAGGGGTTAGTTTTAGGGTAAAAGGATAGGATTAGGGTTACGGGTTGGGCTTAGGTTTAGGGTTAAGGTTTACTGCTAGGGTTAGGGAGAGGGTTCAGGGTTAGCTTTAGGGGTTCTGGTTAGGGTTAGGTGTTAGGTTAGTGTCAGGGTTAGGTCTAGTCGTGAGGGTAAGGTTTAGGGTTAGCTTTAAGAGCTAGGGTTAGGTTTAATGGTTAGGATTAGGATTAGGGTTAAGGGTTAGGGTAAGGCTTAGGGGTTAGGGTGAAGGGTTAGGGTCAAGGGTTAGGGTTTTTGTTAGGCATAGCGTTGGGGTTAGAAGTAAGGGTTACTGTCAGTGTTAGGGTTGTAGGTAGGGTTACGGTTAGGGTTAGCGGTTTAGAATTAGGGTTAGGGATTAGGTGTCACAGTGATGACTAGGAGATAGGGTTAGAATTATGGGATAGGGGTTGTTCTCAGGAAATGGGTTATGCATTAACGTTAGGATAAGAGGTTAAAGTTAGGCGCACGGTGAGGTTTACGTGTTAAGGGGAGAAATAGGAACAGGGTTGGGTGTTATGTTCAGGGTTAGGGTTATCTGTTAAAGGTATTGTTTATGCTTAGCGCACGGGCCCTGTCTGCATTAGGCGGGCGGGGGGAGTTTAGGGGGCTGGGATTGTACCCGGGAACCCACTCTATCATACTCTGGGTATGGGCCCGTGGGTTTCATGCAGGACACAGTGGTAGAGCCTCCTTTCACCCATTGCATGGGAGGATTGCAGGCTTTCTAAACTGTAAGAAAGCAAAAAGTCTGAGAATTAGATTTAGGGTTAGGATTCTGGTTAGGGTTAAGGATGAAGTTTAGTGTTAGGGTGAGGGCTTAGGGTTAGGGATTAAGGTTAAGGTTAAAGGTTACTGTTAGGTTTAACGGTTACACTTTGGTTTAGGGTTGAGGTTTACGGTTAGGGTTAAGATGAGGGGTTAGGGTTTGGTACAGGGTTAGGGTTAAGTGTTAGGTTTAGGGTTGAAGATTAGGATTAGGGTTAGGATTAAAGGTTAGCGTGAGAGTTAATGCTTAGGGTTAAGGTTAAGTGTTAGGGTTTAGGGTTAGGGTTAGGGAAAGGGTTAGTTTTAGTTAGTTAAGTGCTATGGTTTGTGTTAGATGTTAGGGTTAGGTTTACTGGTCACGGTTAGGGTTATGTTTAGGGGTTAGCATTAGGGTTAGGGTTAAGGGATAGGATTAGGGTTAAGTGTTGGGCTTAGGGTTATGGTTTAGTGTTAGGATTATCATTAAGGATTAGGGGTAGGGTCAGGGTTAAATGCTTGGGTGCGGGTAATGGTTAGGCTCAGGGTTAAGGTTCACGGATAGGGTTAGTGTTAAGGGTTACGGGTAGGTTTAGGGTTCAGGGTTAGAGTTAGCATTAGGGCTTAAGGTTAGGATTAGGCGGTAGGTTAGATTTAGGGTTAGATCTAGGCGTTAGGGTAAGGGCTAGCGTTACGGTTAAGAGATAGGGTTAGGTTTAATGCTTAGGTTTAGGGTTATGGTTTGGGGTTAAAGTACGTGTTAGGGGTTAGGTTTAAGGATCAAAGGTTAGGGTTATTTTTAGCTGTAGTGTTAGGTTTAGGGATAAGGGATCCCATTAGCATTAAGGGTCTTCCTTACTGTAGGGTTAAGGGTTAGGCTTAGAGTTAAAGGTTAAGGTTAGGGTCAGTGTTAAGATTTAGGGTGAGGGTTAACGGTTAGGGTAAAGGTTAAGCGTTAGGGTTAGGGATTAGTGATTAGGGTTTTTGGTTAGTGTTTGGGTTAGCGGTTAGGAGTTAGTGTTTTATGAAGGGGTATGGTTAGAATTAGGATTGGGGTTAGAGTTAGGGTGAGGTATAGGGGTTTGGTTTAGGGCTTAGGTTTAGGGGTTAGTTTTAGGGTAAAAGGATAGGATTAGGGTTACGGGTTGGGCTTAGGTTTAGGGTTAAATTTTACTGCTAGGGTTAGGGATAGGGTTCAGGGTTAGCTTTAGGGGTTCAGGTGAGGGTTAGGTGTTAGGTTAGTGTCAGGGTTAGGTCTAGTCGTGAGGGTAAGGTTTAGGGTTAGCTTTAAGAGCTAGGGTTAGGTTTAATGGTTAGGATTAGATTTAGGGTTAAGGGTTAGGGTAAGGCTTAGGGGTTAGGGTGAAGGGTTAGGGTCAAGGGTTAGGGTTTTTGTTAGGCATAGCGTTGGGGTTAGAAGTAAGGGTTACTGTCAGTGTTAGGGTTGTAGGTAGGGTTACGGTTAGGGTTAGCGGTTTAGAATTAGGGTTAGGGATTAGGTGTCACAGTGATGACTAGGATATAGGGTTAGAATAATGGGATAGGGGTTGTTCTCAGGAAATGGGTTATGCATTAACGTTAGGATAAGTGGTTAAAGATAGGCGCACGGTGAGGTTTACGTGTTAAGGGGAGAAATAGGAACAGGGTTGGGTGTTATGTTCAGGGTTAGGGTTATCTGTTAAAGGTATTGTTTATGCTTAGCGCACGGGCCCTGTCTGCATTAGGCGGGCGGGGGGAGTTTAGGGGGCTGGGATTGTACCCGGGAACCCACTCTATCATACTCTGTGTATGGGCCCTTGGGTTTCATGCAGGACACAGTGGTAGAGCCTCCTTTCACCCATGGCATGGGAGGATTGCAGGCTTTCTAAACTCTAAGAAAGCAAGAAGTCTGAGAATTAGATTTAGGGTTAGGATTATGGTTAGGGTTAAGGATGAAGTTTAGTGTTAGGGTGAGGGCTTAGGGTTACGGATTAGGGTTAGGGTAAAAGGTTACTCTTAGGTTTAACGATTACACTTTGTTTTAGGGTTGAGGTTTACGGTTAGGGTTAAGATGAGGGGTTAGGGTTAGGTACAGGGTTAGGGTTAAGTGTTAGGTTTAGGGTTGAAGATTAGGATTAGGGTTAGGATTAAAGGTTAGCGTGAGAGTTAACGCTTAGGGTTAAGGTTAAGAGTTAGGGTTTAGGGTTAGGGTTCGGGTTAGGGTTAGTTTTAGGGTTAGAGTTATGTGCTATGGTTTGTCTTAGAGGTTAGGGTTAGGTTTACTGGTGACGGTTAGGGTTACGTTTAGGGGTTAGCATTAGGGTTAGGGTTAGGGTTAAGGGATAGGATTAGGGTTAAGTGTTGGGCTTAGGGTTAGGGTTTAGTGTTAGGGTTATCATTAAGGATTATTGTTAGGGTCAGGGTTAAATGCTTTGGTGCGGGTAATGGTTAAGGTCAGGGTTAAGGTTAACGGATAGGGATAGTGTTAAGGGTTACGGGTAGGTTTAGGGTTCTGGGTTAGAGTTAGCATTAGGGCTTAAGGTTAGGATTAGGCGGTAGGTTAGATTTAAGGTTAGATCTAGGCGTTAGGGTAAGGGCTAGCGTTAGGGTTAAGAGATAGGTTTAGGTTTAATGCTTAGGATTAGGGTTAGGGTTTGGGGTTAAAGTAAGTGTTAGGGGTTAGGTTTAAGGATCAAAGGTTAGGGTTATTTTTAGCTGTAGTGTTAGGGTTAGGGATAAGGGATCCCATTAGCATTAAGGGTCTTCCTTACTGTAGGGTTAAGTGTTAGGCTTAGAGTTAAAGGTTAAGGTTAGGGTCAGTGTTAAGATTTAGGGAGAGGGTTAACGGTTAGGGTAAAGGTTAAGCGTTAGGGTTAGGGATTAGTGATTAGGGTTTTTGGTTAGTGTTAGGGTTAGCGGTTAGGAGTTAGTGTTTTATGAAGGGGTATGGTTAGAATTAGGATTGGGGTTAGAGTTAGGGTGAGGTATAGGGGTTAGGTTTAGGGGTTAGTTTTAGGGTAAAAGAATAGGATTAGGGTTACGGGTTCGGCTTAGGTTTTGGGTTAAAGTTTACTGCTGGGGTTAGGGATAGGGTTCAGGGTTAGCTTTAGGGGTTCTGGTTAGGGTTAGGTGTTAGGTTAGTGTCAGGGTTACGACTAGTCGTGAGGGTCAGGTTTAGGGTTAGCTTTAAGAGCTAGGGTTAGGTTATTGGTTAGGATTAGGATTAGGGTTAAGGGTTAGGGTAAGGTTTGGGGGTTAGGGTGAAGGGTTAGGGTCAAGGGTTAGGGTTTTTGTTAGGGATAGCGTTGGGCTTAGAAGTAAGGGTTACTGTCAGTGTTAGGGTTGTAGGTAAGATTACGATTAGGGTTAGCGGTTTAGAATTAGGGTTAGGGATTAGGTGTCACAGTGATGACTAGGAGATAGGGTTAGAATTATGGGATAGGGGTTGTTCTCAGGAAATGGGTTATGCATTAACGTTAGGATAAGAGGTTAAAGTTGGGGGCACGGTGAGGTTTACGTGTTAAGGGGAGAAAGAGGAACAGGGTTGGGTGTTATGTTCAGGGTTAGGGTTATCTGTTAAAGGTATTGTTTATGCTTAGCGCACAGGCCCTGTCTGCATTAGGCGGGCGGGGAGAGTTTAGGGGGCTGGGATTGTACCCGGGAACCCACTCTATCATACTCTGGGTATGGGCCCTTGGGTTTCCTGCAGGACACAGTGGTAGAGCCTCCTTTCACGCATGGCATGGGAGGATTGCAGGCTTTCTAAACTCTAAGAAAGCAAGAAGTCTGAGAATTAGATTTAGGGTTAGGATTCTGGTTAGGGTTAAGGATGAAGTTTAGTGTTAGGGTGAGGGCTTAGGGTTAGGGATTAGGGTTAGGGTTAAAGGTTACTCTTAGGTTTAACGGTTACACTTTGGTTTAGGGTTGAGGTTCACGGTTAAGCTTAAGATGGGGAGTTAGGGTTTGGTACAGGGTTAGGGTTAAGTGTTAGGTTTAGGGTTGAAGATTAGGATTAGGGTTAGGATTAAAGGTTAGCGTGAGAGTTAACGCTTAGGTTTAAGGTTAAGAGTTAGGGTTTAGGGTTAGGGTTAGGGTTAGTTTTAGGGTTAGAGTTATGTGCTATGGTTTGTGTTAGAGGTTAGGGTTAGGTTTACTGTTCACGGTTAGGGTTACGTTTAGGGGTTAGCATTAGGGTTAGGGTTAGGGTTAAGGGATAGGATTAGGGTTACGTGTTGGGCTTAGGGTGAGGGTTTAGTGTTAGGGTTAGCATTAAGGATTAGGGTTAGGGTCAGTGTTAAATGCTTGGGTGCGGGTAAGGTTAAGGATCACGGATAGGGTTAGTGTTAAGGGTTACGGGTAGGTTTAGGTTTCAGGGTTAGAGTTAGCATTAGGGCTTAAGGTTAGGATTAGGCGGTAGGTTAGATTTAGGGTTAGATCTAGGCGTTAGGGTAAGGGCTAGCGTTAGGGTTAAGAGATAGGGTTCGGTTTAATGCTTAGGATTAGGGTTAGGGTTTGGGGTTAAAGTAAGTGTTAGGGGTTAGGTTTAAGGATCAAAGGTTAGGGTTATTTTTAGCTGTAGTGTTAGGGTTAGGGATAAGGGATCCCATTAGCATTAAGGGCCTTCCTTACTGTAGGGTTAAGGGTTAGGCTTAGAGTTAAAGGTTAATGTTAGGGTCAGTGTTAAGATTTACGGTGAGGGTTAACGGTTATGGTAAAGGTTAAGCGTTAGGGTTAGGGATTAGTGATTAGGGTTTTTGGTTAGTGTCAGGGTTAGCGGTTAGGAGTCAGTGTTTTATGAAGGGGTATGGTTAGATTTAGGATTGGGGTTAGAGTTAGGGTGAGGTGTAGGGGTTAGGTATAGGGGTTACTATTAGGGTAAAAGGATAGGATTAGGGTTACAGGTTGGGCTTAGGTTTAGGGTTAAGGTTTACTGCTAGGGTTAGGGATAGGGTTCAGGGTTATCTTTAGGGGTTCTGGTTAGGGTTAGGTGTTAGGTTAGTGTCAGGGTTAGGTCTAGTCGTCAGGGTAAGGTTTAGGGTTAGCTTGAAGAGCTAGGGTTAGGTTTAATGGTTAGGATTAGGATTAGGGTTAAGGGTTAGGGTAAGGCTTAGGGGTTAGGGTGAAGGGTTAGGGTCAAGGGTTAGGGTTT